>NW_027464589.1:11975000-12060000 GCF_043290135.1 Rhipicephalus microplus
GCAGAATGCTGACGCCGGTGAGTTTCACGCGGAACACGGACACAGTGGCAGGACGCTGCGTCGGCCACGTGGCGGAATGCAACCGTAGAATGCGCACGACCAATTGTTTTGTCTGTACAGTTGCTGAATTAATGACGTGAAAGCACTCGCCGTTGTCAGTGCATCTAGCGCGTGTTCTCTCGTAGTTGCTTCGTTGTCGGCGAGCTGTTACTCCCTGTTATCAGCGAGCTGTTAATCCCTGTTATTACTCGGACGAAGCGATTTCGCTGAAGGTGTCCCGCAGGCTCAGAGTAATGAGCCCCGTTCCATTAGTTTCGGATCGTCACGACACACGCGCTGCGCAGCCCACGTGCTTTCCGAGCCGGAGAGAGAGTCGTGTCTTCTGCTTTACATTCGGATGTAAACAAGCGAGGAGAATTTGCCTAGACAATATGGCTGACTTCCGGCTTCATCCCGGCTTCACAACGAGTGACGTCAGGGCCTGTCCTTACCTTTCCTTCCTCCGTGGACAGGTGCACGGGATAATGAATCAGCATCTTCGTGCTTGCGACCCGACTTGTAAGCGATCGTGAAATCGTATTCCAGCAGACGTATTTCAGTATTCCTTCGTGCCAGTCGCCCCAACGGGTCCCGTAGGCTGGCTTACCAGCACAACGAACGATGGTCGGTCACTACTTTGAAGTGGCGTCTGTAAAGATAAGGCCCAAATTTCATCGTGGCTCATACAACAGCGATGCACTCTTTCTCTGGCGGGGAGTAGTTGGCCTCGGCGCGGGAAAGAGTGCGGCTAGCTTACGTTATCACTCACTCTGTGCCTTATTGGTGTTGGACGAGGACAGCACCAAGACACACGTTGCTGGCGTCAGTATCATTTCAGTATCAGCGTCTTGGTCAAAGTGAGCGAGGACTGGTGGTGTCTGCAAATGCTCCAATAGTTCAGAGAAAGCTGCGTTTTGTTCTTCCTCCTAGACAAATGGAACATCTTCACGAGTGAGTCGAGTGAGCGGTTCAGTAATCCTGGAAAAATTGGCTATAAAGCGGCGATAGCACGCGTGGAGCCCTAGAAAGCGACGCACTGTCTTCTTATTATGTGGAGCAGGAAACGAGGCCACGACAGTACTTTTGTCAGGGTCTGGTGGAATACCACCCGCATTGACATGTCCGAGAAACTTAAGTTCCTTGTAACCGAAGTGGAATTTTTCTGGCTTCAGTGTCCGGTTAGCAGAGTGGAGTGTTTCCAGCACATTCTGCAGACGCTTCAGGTGCTCCTCAAAGGTCGCAGAAAACACAAGGACATCATCCAGATAAACTAGGCACGTGTGCCACTTGAATTCATATGGGCCATCCAATGTAACGAAGGCGGTTTTTCACGATCTCGCTCATCAACTTCGATCTGCCAGTATCCACTTTTCAAGTCTATCGATGAAAAATAGTTGGCCCGCCACAGTCTGTCGAGGGAATCGTCAACGCGGGGCAGCGGAAAGACGTTTTTTTAGTCACGCTGTTAAGTTTCCTGTAGTCTACGCAGAAGCGCAGTGACCCATCTTTTTTCTTCACGAGCACGATCGGAGATGACCAAGCACCGATACTTCTAGCAAATGTAGGGCTTTCAGTATAGACATTGAGGACTTGTACTATTCGATACCTCAAGATGAGCTGATGGCAAGACTTCAAAGCTGCATCGTGCAAGATAGTGATGAATTGTCTTTCAGCCTGAAGTGTGGAACTTCTATATCTAGTTTTCTAGAGTTACTTAGCTTCTACCTGAAGTTAACTTTTGTGGCTTGGAGTGGCAATATTTTTCTAGAGATCAGGGATATACATAGCTCTTCAGTAGCTCCGATTTTAAGCGAAATGTTTTTCGGAAAAATTAATGTAGCACTTCAAAATCATTTTTCAGGACTCCCGGTTCGCGTATTCAGATACGTCGACAATTTTCTTGTGATCACTACGTCCTCAGATTTTATGCGAGATGTCAATATTTTCAAGGTTTTTAAAGAAACAGGCAAGGAACTAAACATTTATTTTGAATTGCCGCGTCTAAATCAACTGCAACTTCTAGATCTTAACTTGGTCTTCGAACCCCAGCATGTTTGCTGGTATTATTGTCCCAGATCCGTAAAGCCTATACTAAATTACAGGTTGAGCCACTGTAAGCTGGTGAAGAGAGGTATCGTTGCTACGAGTTTGGGTTTTGCTCTAAAAATGTCCTGTCAACACAGAATGAAAATGAGCTTTCATATTCAAGTAAAGAAACTAGTAGAAGCAGGGTATCCTAATGTCATCACGTCCGTTTGTAACAACATGATTAAGAAACTTAAATTTCAAGGGAACCACTCGGGGCGTCGTGAAGACAGTAGAAAAGGTAGGAGGATATCAGTGATTCCTTACCTTCATAAGACTTCACATGAACTTAAGCAACTAGCTAATAGATATAAAGTCGATGTGCTTTTCTCAGCCAAAGGCAAACTGCAGTATATTTGTTCACGCATGCGCAGAGAGTTTCCGCAATGTCGCATGAAACACTGCAAGAGGTGCGTGAACTGTACAATGGGCGTTGTTTACATGACTCCTTTCAGCTGTGGTAAAGTGTATATTGGTCAGTCGGGAAGATGCGACAATGTTCGTCTCAGAGAGCATGATTCTTCTTTGAAATCTTTGGGTGTATCGCATCTCGCGGCTCATTGCAGAGAGTGCGGTTGTTATCCTCTTTTTCAGAATACTGAAGTGGTTTTTCGGTCAAAATAAATTAACTCGTCGGTTGACAGAAGCTTTTCACATAAGAAAAAGGTGGGAACAATGCGTCAGGCAGCCTTCGGTTTTGCTGCACGATAAAGAGTTTGTTTTTCTAGATTATGTTCTGAGATAATCTGTCTTCTTTTAACATGTGTTCTCGATGTGCCACGGATGCACTTTTTTTGCCTGCACACGCATGCGTCGTGTTTTTCAATTGCCTGTACATATATTCTGCCCTTTCTAATAAACAGTTAAGCTGCGAGAAAGCGCTTGTCCTCTCTTCCTGTCTGTTTTTCGTGCGCTTTAATTGATAGTTATACCATGCATATCCAACTAGCCCAACTTTCGATTCTGTTGCAGCAGGTAAGTGAGGCTTGTACTACAGCCAAACAGAAATGTTCGTTGTTTGTCTCATGTGTTGTGGATTTGTGCTCTAATCCTTTTTTCTATACTGGTTTTGCATCATCGGAACGCTTCACTATAATGTGACGAGTTGGAGACCTGTTCGAAGTGCGCTCCGAGAGTGTTAGCCTGGACTTCCGAACTCCCCCCTTGTGTGTTTAATAGAGGAAGTGAATGTGCTTTTGGTCCTGCCACCTTACCAACCACGTTCCAGACTCTCGCCTCATCTGCGTATGAGTTAATGCCTGATATAAATTTGTGCCAACTTTCCCTTCTCGACTGTCGGCGCGTCCTCCTTCCTTGAGGCTTGTTGTTCTTATAGTTCACAAGATTCCCGGCTGTACGCGAGTATCTAAAGAAGTCGGATCGACGAAAGAGGCCCATCATATCCTCGACATACATCATGACACTTTCATTCGGCATTGGGAGGCGCAACTGAATCACTCACTCGGCTCGTTCACGGCGATTGGGATTGGCCCAACTTGCCAGAAAATATCGACGAAAGTCGCTCCACGAGTAAAAAAGCTCAAGGTTTTCGTACCAAGTACTAGCGCCGTCCTCCAAGCTGAAATACACGTTCCTCATCTTGTCAAAGTCAGTCCAACCATTGTAACTGGAGACCCGTTCGAACTGAGCCAGCCAGTTTTCGACATCCTCCAAGATGGGGCCGCAGAACACCTTCTGCACACGTGGCTTCCACAGCTCATGAGGCAAGGCTTCAGCGCCTTCCAGTACGCTGGAGGCTGAAGCGCCTTCCCTAGCGTTCGGAGGTGTGACAGACGTCATCTCGGGAAAAGGTCCACGCTCAGAAGGTAGTCTTCGGAGTCTTCGGCTTGAGCGGTGAACAGGTGGTGTCACTGCAGGTACAGGGCTACCTGGAGGCGCTTGGAGCATCGGCTGGGGGTAACGCAGCAGCTCCACCAGTTGGCACGTGCTAGAAAAGGTTTTCAACTGAAGAACTGAGCCGGCGCGGAGAGGCCCCAAAAATTGGCAAGACTGCTGCTTCAATACTCAAAAACTAGCCAGAGCACGCGGTGCCCTAGAACATCGTCTTGCATTCTAGCAGGCAGCCATGGCTGGCGCTCGCCGTAACTAGCGGCCAAGTGGCAATATATAGCCAATAAAATAAAGGGGGTGGGGGGATAGCCGCAATGGCAGCTAAGCTGCTTGAGCATTGAACGCGTTATTCGATGGTCGCAAGATCGGTTCTGCCCACGACAAGTTATCTTTCATCCACTTTTCTTTCTTTATATTACAGTTAGGTTTAATAACTTCCCCAATACTTTTCTTGCATTGTTGCCTGCTAGATATCATTAATATTGTGTCTAATAAAAAACAAAACGAGCCATTAGGTGTACACTTTCGAGCTTCATATATATTCATAATACTACGCTCAACTCTCAAGTGTTATCGCCCCATTACTCGTGTTAGTGCTGCCTTGACGAAACACGTCGATTGACCAAAGAGCCATCAAAACCATTCCGATGTGATTACGCACACTGCGGGAACGTTAAATTGTTCTGGATCCTACGTGACCGCCAGTGATAAAGCTGGAACATTAGACGGCACATGTACAAATGCCGACATGCATCGCTGTTTGTCAGTTGATTGATGGTAAACGCTCCATTCGCCACTATCAGCTTCAATGTGTTGCTATATTGAGACTTCCTGTTTACCGGCCACAAGATCGGCCTTTTAGAGTTTTTTTTTCGAACATCCAGTCCGCTCTCTTTATCTGCGTCATGACCACGTGATAACATATATTTTCACATGGGTCAAGACGTTAACGAACACAGTACTTCAAGACGAAACTGTTTGATGAACGCAACGTGGGGCCAGGAAATGGAAAGTAATACTAGAGCAGTACACACTAGCATTAATAGCAGCGAAGAGAGCGCCTGCCGTAGATCAACTGATGATTGTTTATACACACTGCCTTTTATACATTCCACGTCAAACTATCCAGCCTTACCCCCGACAGTCGGGTAAGCCCTATAATATTCAGAGTGTTCTGGCCATTGGCGCACTCTAAAAGAATATACTACAAAGGATTGCTTAACGCGTGGGTTTTAACGTCCCAAAACTACCATATGATTAAGAGAGACGCCGTAGTGGAGGGCTTCGGAAATGTTGACCACCTGGGGTTCTTTAACGTGCACCCAAATCTGAGCACACGGCCCTACAGCATTTCCGCCTCCATCGGAAATTCAGCCGCCGCAGCCGGGATTCAATTCCATCGGAAATCTACTACAAAGGAGAAGATGCTCTAAGACTGAGGCCCGACTTCGCGCATTGTTGGGGATTGTATGTGGCTTCAGTATTTCGTCCTTGTTTTGGGTGTTGCTGTTTGTGTATTAATTCCGTGAGCAATTACCTTTCTAAAGAGCTTGCATACGACGAAGAATTACAGGCCGATTTGCCTGCTCTTCAATTCCTCGTCGTCCCCTTTCTGAAGGATAAGGAAGATGTTAGCACTCTTCCAAGATAATGGTACCTTCACCATCAGGAGACACTTCGTAAACCGGGTGGCTAGTTATTCTACCACAATCTGTCTTACGTCTTTCAGCAGATCTGATGATACCTGATCTTCACCAGCAGTTTTTCCTCTTCGCATTCCCTCTAAGGCTTACTTGACGTCTGCCATTACTGGTGGCATGTAATCTGGGTTACTGTTAGTTCTTACATTATGGTCTCCCCGATGCTCTTACAATATTCGATCTCCTCATTGTAATTTATCGCGTGTTTACACGATGTTTTCAGAGGACAATAGGGTGAAGAGTTAAAATTACCAAATAATGGGGAGTACCTTAGTAATCTGTGCCCTGTAGACGACTTTGCGGAACAAAGTGCACTTCACGATTACTAAAATAAGTGCACTTCCCGATTACTAAATTAGACGAAGAAAGGTGGATCCTAAATTCATTTTTGGAAAATGAATGTAATGTACCAAAACCTCGGAAGCGAGCACTGCTTCGCTTGAAGTTGAAAAGTCTACGTTTACTTAGGACAGGCAACATTTCGATTAACTCTCAGTATTGTGGTCACGCATAATAGTGTGAATTGCACAAAAATACCACAACAGTGTAAGATCTAAATGTGTTAAATTTTTTTGTGCTCCATTAAAATGTTCGGTGGGCACTATGCCTCAGCTTCACCTATTGCGATGCTAGTACTGCCAAGTCATGCTATAAACAATGCCCGTTTCTGCTCTCATAAATTGCGTTTACCAGGTTTAAGCTATTTCATAAATCATGTTATTTTCTTTGTGTATTTATCCAGATAAGGATACTTCACTGATACTGTTAATTTTTTTATAGTGCCATGGCGCCATTGCATATGAATTTTAGAGCTGAAAAACACGCGTTGAATGATGGTGCTTGGAGAGACTTTCTTTTCAAAAAGGGCTACTCACGGTAAGCGTCCTTTCCCCATCCGGTGACGACGCAAGAGGTGCCCTCGAAGACGTCTTCGAGCTTGGGCAGGCAAATGGGAGAGATATGTGGTGCAAAAGTGACCGGTCGAGTGAGCTCAAGGAGTGCGATATCGTTCCAGAGAGAGTTGTTTCGGAAGTACTGGTGGATGTAGATGTTGCCCACGTCATAGTCCTCGTGCGGGTAGAACTCTTTCATTGACTGCGTGTCCCACTCACCCAGGCGTACCTTCAGGGGAACGCGGTCGGCGCCACTGCAAGGTAAGTGATTAAATAGGACTACAGTGCTCGGCATTCATCGACATGATTTTTGACCTCTATGCTACCAGAGGACGAAAAAATTAGTTTTGTTACTGGTTCTATCCTATAAATTAATTTTTATTGCCTCAAGCGCATCTGAAGTAGAAGAGTAAGTGAAAGATGAGATCATTTCAGGTTATTAGTCGAAAAAATTAGAAAAAAATGCAGTGCAGAAGCTTAAAGAAGGGCAGTGTAACAAATATGAATGCCGCGTCATCACAAGGCCTTCAACTCATTCTCATAAATAATCAGTCGGCACAGTCAGAAAACCTCATTGCTCAGTCACAAGGCTCTGACAAACTTTTTTGGCAAGAGGTGGTGTCTCAGCGTGAGGCACAGCCTGGCTACGAAGATGGATTGACAACCTTTCTAATAAAAATTACCTTTTGTAAGATAATTGATAAGTAGGTTAAGAACTACCACTTGAATAATATTAATAGTGTGAGATCAGGTGAAATGCGATACCGGTACAGCTCCCTAAAATGAGTCACTCTGTTTTTGTGAAGTTTGTGGAATTCATTGATGATGAGCAAAATGGTAAGTCTCTCCATCTTGACAATGTGTACAAGTCCGTGGATCAGTGACAGTCAGATTGTGTCTATGTGTAGCATAAGTGGGGCGTATCCCGAGCCGCGACTTTGGTAAAATTTTATAGTGTGTTATTGTGGGAGGACTTTGCTTAGTTGTGGCTTCACCAGGGGGAGTCTGTTGTCGACTTGCTTGTCCCTGTCCCAGAAGGTACAGCTCATTGTGCCTTGAAGTGGATGTGTCGCTGTGCTTGATTGACGGTAAAGGTAGCAATGTACCCGAAGCAAACCTGCTTACCGTGCCTCACCTTCACCACATCCCAAGGCCACGAGACTAGCGTGCCTCTCTGGCTACCAGCACTGCTCTACTTCACTCGTTCTCGCCACACTGCCGAGCTCTGCTGAGCGATACAACGGCTCACGGTGAAGCCTTGCCTAAGAACAGCATGGATGTTAAAAATGTCTCCGCATGCAGAGAAAAACAAATTCTGCATTTAATTAAGTCACAACAAGTGTCAGCAGGAACCAAATTGGTTAAAGGGCAATTTGAAAAACATGATTAGATTTCACTTCGTTATCACGCTCGCCCAGGTCCTGCCCTTTCCTTCTCATCTGATTTTTAAGGCATTCCCGTTCCTTACAGTGTTGCCTAACATTTTTCTAGCTTCTTCGAGTGCATCTACGCATGCTCTTCAGATACAGTGCAGCCTTTTTCACATTAGGAAGCTTATTTATTCCTAACGTGGAACATAATGGCTGCGAAACACACTAGCTTACATTCATATACATGAAGAGAACAATGAGGAGCCTTGGCGCAGATCTTCGCTACATTGCTCTCTACTTCAAAATATGATATGCAAAACTAATACTATTTGCATTACTTTACCGCGACATCATTAAAAGAGCTCGTTTCGTGAAATTCCGGCGTGAGTGTGTTTCGTTGCTGGTGAGCAAAACATCATGCCCGTAACCGTAACTTCGAGAAATATTTGTATAACAAATATTTATAGCCCCAGATTTGAGGTAATATCGAAACCTGGCCGTTTCTATGATAAATAGGTGCTGTACCACACACCTGCGCGTCTGCTTGGAAATTCAACAAAAGTAACTTCGCCTCCATGGCAATTGAGTGAAAATATTTTAAAAACAAACATTGGCGTCATTCGTACAAGCTTGGCAATATAACAAAATAATCCAGTACTATTTGGTACATATGCATAGAACCATGGGGCATTAGAACTGGAAATTATAACGACTTTATGGATTAAAACTGGCCACCACTACAAAAGACACATACGTTACTGCGCATTTTTCCTGCTGTGGGTCCACTGCGATGCTTTAAACGATGCACATATTTCACCGTGGTTTTAAGGATGCTATCCATTAGACAAATAGCAGCCATATGCAACAGCTTTACTGACATAAGCCACCTTAAATGGTGAAATACTCCAATACAATTGATGAAGTTGAAACTTTTTCGGAAAAGATCACACAATAAATGTATGCACTATGTGGTTGAAGTACGCTCTCGGCACATTATATCACAATCGCCCTGAACTCTTGAAGGCGAAGCTCAAGGGTCTCTCAATCTTTTCCATTTGTTTTGGCACCTAGTCCTTGCGATCGTGTCCTATTGAAGTGTGTGGGATTCGCCAACATACTGTGGGCACGGATGATCAACAATATTTTTGGAATAGTCTTCTGAATAAATGCAAACCGTGAAGAAGCTACAAAAGGTAAAACATACTGCTGCGATCAAATCCATATATGCAACGGGAACGTAGACGACGCGGGAAGTTTTCGCCAGGTCTGGAAAAACGTGGTACGGGGAAGCATGGCTGCATCACAACGAGACCCCATTTCCTATTGAGCTGAGCGACCCTTATTGTTTCTCTTCATATCTGTAATTCCCCCATCTTTTTTTAACTCTCTACATGGCTTGTTTATTCTTTATATTTCTTCATTTCCTTCTTTATTCCTTTTCCCTCATTTTCATATGTCATGCGTTGCTTTCTCTGCTCCTTTTGACCCCGACTTCCCTTGGCATAGGATACTACAGTATATCGGAGGCTGCCTTGTATGTTGTCAGAGTGACTGCATATTCTAGTGGCAACATGCTTACCTTTATATCTCGGGTTTAAATTCCGTCAACTCCAGAGTTTTTTTTTTTCTTTTTGACAGAGTTCTTTGTGTGAATATCTGTTTCCTTCACCTCGACATCACTCCTTAGCTTCATGCCTCCCCTTTCCTACATGGTGAGAAATCGTCGCGTATGTTCATTGAGCGAAGCAGATCAAGAGAACACGTGCAGGCCCTGATAACGCCTATTGTAGATCACGAAATCTTTCGCAGAGCTAAAACAACTTCACTTTTATGTCTTTTACGACGCATTATTTGATATCACGCTCACAAACAGTAGGATGCCGGTGAAAATATGCCAATGGTTTCAATATAATTTTCGTCCCCAATCCTTTAACATGCACTGTATGCAAAATATTAGAACACGTCGTCCTCAAACACATTACGTCATTTCTTGAGAGCGAAAACACTTTATCGTGGTATCACCACGGCTTTAGGCGAAGTTTAGCTACTGTAACGCAGCTAGTAGAACTAACGCACAATATATCAAACTGTCTTAACAATCAGAAACAAATTGACCTAATCTTCCTAGACTTTTTGAAGGTCTTCACAGTAATTGTTACTTGGGTTAAAGATTACCTAATTAATTGCATGCAGTACGTAGAATTCAACAAGACATCCGCAATCACAACAATATCATCAGGAGTTCCTCAGGCATTTGTTTTGGCTCCTATTCTCTTTCTTATTTTTAATAATGATTTACCATCACGAGTACCAGTTAACATAAAACTATTTGCAGATGACCGTGCGGTTTACAGCGAAATTAGCACAATTCAAGATAGTGAAGCTCTACAAAACGCCCTGTCGAAGGGATGCGACTGGTGCAAGGAGAATCAAAGGCTGTTGAACTCCAAAAAGTGTTCACTCCTGACTTAAATGAGAAAAAGAAACATTTCCGACATTCTTTATAATATCAACAATAACCCCCCAGGTAACTAAGCATAAATACCTAGGAGTTACCTTAACCACCGATTACAGATGGGAACCGCATATTAACAACATCACTTCTTCAGCATTGAAACGCCTGTTTATGCTCCGACGATGACTGCGACAGGCCCCACCTTACATAAAGCTGTTGGCCTACACGACCTATGTCCAGTCCGTACTTGAATATGCCAATATAGTCTGGGCCCCTTTTGCTAAAGAATTAATCAATAAGTTGGAAGGTGTCCAAAGAAAAGCGGTAAAAAAACTAGGTTTATCTTCAACCAATATAAAATGAGCGACTCTCCTATAAAGCTACTAAAACAAGCTGGCCTGTTCACCCTTAATAATTGAATCAAGATAGCCAGAATAAAATTTTTGTATGAACTAATTCACGGTCACCTGAAATTAGAGGCCTCAGACTATATATCTGTTGATCGAACAAGACTAACCAGACTAAAACATCCCCAAAGGCTAACAGAATACTGGTTCAACAAAGACAGTTTCAAGTACGCTTTCTTTCCATTAGTAATATGGGATTGGAATTCTCTAGGCAACTCAATAACTGGTACCACGAGTTTAACAGGGTTATTAAGGCTGGTAGAAAAGAAAATTGACACGATGTGGCTATAACTTGTTATCTCCGAGTGAATATTTGTATCAACTCATTTGTGTTTCATCTCATCACTAAATCATAAATTTTTGAAAAGATTTGTAATGAAGAGGTTTTTTATGTAACCTGTAATATCAAAACTTGTACGGTATGTTACTTTTGTAAAATGTATGCGTTCCTTGCTCATACTTATTCAATGAAGAATGTATAATGTGTGCTACACTCCACCGACTGTGTAACCCCACATTTCTTGAAAATCTGTCATGTACTATGCCTATGCCCTTCCTACGAGAATCCCGTGAGGGATTGGCAGTATGTTTAAATAAATAAATAAGTAACTAAATAAACAATCGTTATTGCAAAATCTATTTACAAGCGTTACGATTTCATCCGAAATATACATTATCACCCAATCAAATTTCACTACTTTTCTAGGTGTCACATTAGACCTTCAACTCAAATATAGCATTCACGTGAATGCTATCATCAAGAAGACTGCTTTTGGCATCCGCATACTCATTCGCACAAGGCATTGTTTTCAGCAACACATTTTAAAATCACTTTAGTATGTTTTCATTAACAGTCACTTAACCTACTGCATTTCATCCTGGGCCAATACCTACGCCACACACCTAACATCTCTCATTCACCTTCAGATAAGAGCAGTCCGAATTCTCACTCATAGTTCCTACACAGAATCAGCAGCACCCCTCTTTAGCACTCTAGAAATTCTACCGTTCATTTCCACCTTTCAACTCAAACTTGGAATTTTATTAATCAGAAGTAGAGTAGGTGACATTCCCACTGACATACTTCCCCTCACAGATCTTCACAATACTACTAACACACGGTTTTCTAAAAATAGTAATCTTCTGCATCCAAAAGTAAGCACTAACTACGACAAATTGACAGCCTTGTTTTCTGCAATTTCTTTCTGGAACTCACTATCATCAATTATTAAATCAAGCCCCTCATTACATTGTTTCCGACGGCATCTAAAACAGTTCTTACCAACAACATGCGACACCTGAATATATATGTATGTGTGTATATATATATGTATGTATATATATATGTGTGTGTGTTTAAATACGGTTATATGCATTTATGTGTACGTGTATAGGTTCTGAAGTGACACTGTATTAGTTAATGATATGTATGTATTATGTTATTGTCATTTATTCCAATTAGTTATCTCCTGTTTTGCCACTTACATGTAAATATTTTGAACTACCAAAAGATTCAATAATTATTTTCATTACGTTCATTTTGTTTTATTCGCTTGCTGTTTTTTTCCTTAGTTTGCAATCTTTGTTCTATATTTTTTTACATGAATTCACAGCAGGTGCCCCTGACAGTATTTACTTTAGGACCTCCTTCTGTATTATATCAACTTTTTACTTGCACTGTATTGTACCGAATGGAGATACCGAACTACACCTGTTTCAGCACACCATAGTTGGGCGAGTTTGTTTCTCGTAGCACCGATGTAATCTAGCTTAAAGGACTCACGAGAACAAAATAAACATTATGCGAATTGTTATTTTGTAAATGCAGTGCAATCTTTTTATATTTTTCATACAGCTGATCTGCGCACTGTTCCCACTTCGCATCGAATTATCTTGATGTAGAGTGATGGAGTAGATTGCGGAAAATGAGCCTCAAACTAAATTTCAATGTTTATCGTGATGTCAGTGTTTCTCTTATGAAATGACATCACTGATTGGAATTTCGCCTCACGGGTGGCTTGGCAGGCCCTACCTCAAATATTACCAGTTTTATATCGACTAAACTATCCAACATTTGTGCGACTGAGAAGCTTGTATTTCCTTGATAACTTTACATATTCTTTCATTGAAATGACATGGGGCCACAGGCTTTTGTGAGCACAATTTCTTTCACGAGCTATAGATGGGTGTCACAGTTAAGACAGGTTCCCCTCAAAAGACTTACTTAAACCGGGCGACGCAGTGAGCAACAGTGAGGACATAACGGCTGGCGATCAGGGTGCCCCCGCACTCGAACTTCAGGATTTCACTCTCGTACTTGAGAACAGCAGCCTTGGGAAGAAAAAACAAAAACGCGCATTGGACTCGTATAGCCAAGAGAGGATGCTTTGTAGGGCAAGCTGTGGCCTGATCTCGAGTGCTCCTTCGCGCCTAAAAACAATGTAGGGTGGCTTGAAATACGATCGTGACACGAAGACAGGGACAGCTAAGACACGGACAAGCGGTTATGTTTTCTGCTACAGGATTTAATTTCATGAGGCCCGCTCAAGCGTTTTGTATCAAGAATTCACCCAATCAACAACTTAGGCAAATATAAGAGTTGTTAGCTTAGCAGTTGGTTGTGAAGCAGTTAAATCGGCGTTCAACGCGACGGAAGGAGCACAAAACAAACGCCAATTTCGACAGATTTTGAGGAATAAAGGTCTCTTCGCCGGTAGGGTAGAGCAGAAAGAACACAGGATTAGTAACTCTAGTAGACAAAACAAATTCACGTCAGACAAACGTTCCTTATTTGCACACAACGCGCGAGCTTTCCCTTCTGGCCGCACTTCAGTGTCGTCTACACAAGTTTTAAGACACTGCCGAGAGAAAGTGCACAAAGACTGAAGAATCTGCACAGATGCATCAGAAGAAACAGCACCACGATGAATTTGGCAGCGCAAACTGCTATAGGATCACAACACTTGTCACGCGCAGCGCCGTGGTTGTCCGCAGGCACCGGTGTGTGTCTGTAACCATTATTGCACGAAATAGAAAAACTAAAACAAAATATATGTGGGGATATGGTGGGATTCTAACCCGGGTCCACTGCATGCCAGCCCAGTATTCTATGCTCAACCACACTAGTGCTTATGACTCATTCGCAAACTTGCCTTAGGCAGGCTTGATGTCGGCAAAGTTATCGTGTTAATATGAGCACACAAAGCGTTTTAGAGTACCAAAGGAACAACCAGGCAGAGAACAATTCGAATCGCATAATAATTGGGTCGTCCAATGCTCCAACACATTACAAAAATTTGTTCACTTAATAACGATGGCACATACCCACTTCAGGAGTTATTTTTCGTCTTCAGCTACTGAATGCAACACAAAATTTGCAGAAAACTCGTAAGTGTTCAGAGGACACCACGCTTCTTCAAAGAATGACGAAGAATAGAGTAGTGAATGCCGGCCTACTAGCCAGAAATTGCTAATATTTATGGCGTAGTGCCTACCTAGCAAGTGTGCTTCTAGCATTACTCAAAGAGTGTTAAGAAATTGCTCTGAAAGGCCACCTTTAATGGTTTCACTGTGACTGTGCTCTACAAGTAACGGATTCCACAAGTAATGGCACTAAACATCTACGCATTGTTCATGCGGACACTTTAAATTGGTAGCAACAAATAGAAGCAAACTCCCTCAAAGCAGGAAGCGCCTCAGGATTGTTACGCCGGTTTTGCAATATTTCAAGAAGGCGTAGGAATAAGGTACTAATGATGTACTAACTTTCTGTACGCCATATGGTGGGGTTTGGTTGCGTTGTTTTTTCCGGAAGTGCTGAGTACAAATAAGACCTCCAATATTGCTAGAAACACAAGCTCTGCGGCTGTGTCTTGGAGTTCCTAGGTGTGCTGCGGTTAGCGTGCTTTATTTCGAAGCTCCAATACTAGATTCTGAGAGTAAACACTCGACAGAAGTCTGTCTGGTTGGGTATGAAACTGGGAGATGATTTAGACTCCAACCAAAAGTTTTGAAGAAACCCGACGTTTCGAAGCCGACTTGGTTCCTCCCTCAGGGGTGACTGCAGGGACTACGTAGTAGCAGCGTCTTCAAAGCACTTGCGGGGCGGATAATGACTCTCTCTCTCTCTCGTTTTGCCGTGGAGCGCAGTCAATGTGTATACACTGGGGAAAGGGCTCCAAGAGAGCGGTTGATCCTATGGGCTGTCCTCTGTATGTGCCACGACTCGAGTAATAACCTTCCCCTTCAGTTCGGCTCGCTTTCAAGATTGGCCGTCGCTTCGAAATTTATCCGGCGATCCAACATTTAAGCATGTTTAGCGACTGCGCTGCGCTCTTTGTTGAGCTTCCACACATAATTGGCATGTTGCTTTAGTCGTTCCAGTAGATTTTTAGTCTCGCCGATATACGAAGTGGGGAACTTGGCACACGGAATTTTGTAAACGACACCGGGGGTCCGTTCAAGTGTTTGCCGGTCTTTCGGGCGTGGGAGGAGCCAGCCTAGCGTACACGAAGGCCCGTGCGTGATGCGAACCCCTTCATTTTTGAATATGCACGCCAACATCTCGCTGGTTTCCTGAACGTATGAGACTGGTACATGTTTTGGGGGGCTGCCAACTAAGGTTGATGGGGGTTTTTGTATTCTCTGTTGCTCTGCGCGGCGGGTGGCGGCTCGATGGAAGTTTTTTTGAATATCCGCTTTTTCTGAGGTCCGCAATTACGTAGGCCTTATTTTTCTTTTGCTCCGTGTCATTGAAGCACAAGTTTTTAGCCCTCTGGAGTAGCGTGGTCACAACTGAGGCCTTGTGGCAGGCGGAGTGGGAGGAATCAAATTAAAGGTAGCGGCCAGTGTGCGTTGTCTCTCTGTGAACGGAGAACTGCAGGCCGTTGCGCTTTCTTGCCACCTGGACGTCGAGAAAAGGCAGTCAGTGGTCGCTTTCATACTCGGTCGTGAATTGTATGGCTGGGTGCACGGAATTTAGGAGCTGTCTAAAGTTTTCAACTTCAAATAGCACATAAATTTCGTGCACCCCATTGACCACTGAAGTTTTCAACTTCAGACGTCTTCATGACGCAAAACCAATTGTCCATATAATGGAGAAAAAGCTTGGGTCGCGGCGAGAAGGAGTTGAGTGCTTTCTCTTCTAAGTACTCTATGGTCAGGTTTGCCATCGAGACGAAGATGAAAGCTCCCATCGTGGTTTCACTGTTCGGCCTGAAAATAGTTCTTTTGTAGGAGAAGTACGTACTGGACAGGTAGATCTCCAAGAGATGGCAGAGCTCGTCAACCAAAAAAAGGTCCTTTCACTAAGGCTTGGGTCCCCATCAAGCGCAGAACGGGCAGACTTGACAGCTAAGGGAACTGGCACATTGGTGAAGAATGCAATGACGTCAATTGAGGCCAGGCTCTCACCATCGTCGAGGCTCACATCTGACGCTAGCTGCACAAAGTGGCTGGACACACATGAGTTGGTGTCTTCTGGGTTATGCGGGCGAAGATTAGGTGTAGAAATTTTGACACGGCTCGGCCCAGTTTCATACACAGACAGGCTTTTGTCGAATGTTTGCATTCAAGTCAATCAGCCAAGACTTCGGACACGATACCATGCAGCTCGTCAAGCGCTACATACGCAATTAGGAAGGCATCTCAGTCTTCAGGACTCATCACGACTTAAGCCGCACCCGCAAAGAAAGGAAAGTTGTTCCTCAAAGCCTGCGCCTAAAGCGACCTGTCTTGACCCCTGCAGGCTTGGAAGTCGACACGAGAGTCAAACAACGACTGATCAACGCCCTCCTTCATAAAATAAACGCCTCTTGATGGAAAAAAGAACTGGACTTGTTTTTCGCCAAGTGTCAACTTGAGCACCGCATCTCTGAGTTGATGTCTGCGGTCTACGCGTTCGCGGACTCTATTGCGGCATCGACGGCAAAAAAATCACCGGACCGCTCAGGATAAGAAACTCGCCTACCTGTTTGACCGGAGTTTTAACCAAAGCATCCGAAATTCCAGGTTTGTCACCAATATTTCATCTCGTCTACTCACTGGTCGGGAAACTTCAGCTCTGGCAAAGGGACATGGCTATAAGCACCCTGCAATGCAGTTTTAGGAACATGTCGCGCTATCTGGCGGCCCAAACAATAAGCTTGAATGCGTTCGCGCACGCAGGCCAGTCTTCACTGCACATTGTTGTGCCACAGACATGTTCCTCGTTCGGGAGCACGTCTCACAAGATCGAGCCCTGTTTCGACGAACCGTCTCCCCCCCCCCCCCTCCCAGCGCCGCCTTCCGTGCAGAAGAACCGTGCAGTTCCGGGGATAGCGTCGCTTCCTCCGCCGGACCACTTTGCAGTTCCGGGTATGGCTACGTCTCCCCCTCCGAGGCCGAGAACTGGTCTGAGAGAATGGACCAAAGACGCTATTTAAGGCCGAGCCGGCCCCATGTTAGAGAGATTTTGCCCCAGCCGACGTTGTCGCGCTGGCCGGCTATGTACAAACGACAACCTGCTACAGTAAACGCTCCTTTTGTTGCTGTTTTCCAAACGGATTGCTTCCCTGTTTCACCTTCGGGCTAAGGCTTCATCGAAGTCCACTCGACGGCTCGCCGCTCTTCGCCACCGCTACCATCGCGACAGAGCAAATTCGTAACAGTGATTGGCAGCTACGGGATACGATATCCTACGTTTGGCACGCCGGATCAGACCCCTGGAAGCTCGAGCACGACCGACCTGATATTAGCGTTTGAATACGCTGGGGTACGCTACCACTGTTCTCATCGTTCGGCAAGCTGGGACAAGCAACCCCGGATCTCAACATTGGCAAGTTGGACCGGATCCCTGCAGGCCTGACGACACCCACGGCACTGTTCGAAGGCAGCCAGGAATTGGACCATCGTCGGCTACTTTGGTTGGGTGAGTGCCCAACGTTTACGGTTCATTTCGCCAGACCTCTCTAGCACAGGCAGATGTTAGGAGAGCGTTTTGTGTTTTTTTGTTGTAATTTAAATATTCACCTACTTTAAACCACGAGATTAGTTTTAGAGTACGGTGAATATCAGTAGTAGAGCATCACGAGGGACGACATCGCGATGGAGCAGTACCTGGTGCAGGACCTCCATGAAATTTGTGGAGCCATGAGCATTTCCGCCGGATCCGCTAAAACAAAGGAAGCGATTCTCGAGGTTATGCGGGCAGAAAATGTGACTGCCGATGAGGCTGACGAGTTTTGGGAGCTCATTTGTGAGCAAAAGCAGAAGGCCGAGCAAAGCCGCGAAGAGCTCGAAGCTCAAAGGCACGAAAAATGGAAAGCCGAGGAAAGTCGAAAAAGGAGAGAGCATGCTCTCAGAATGAAAGCGCTTGATTTTAAAATTCAAGCACTTAAATGGGATCGAGCTAAACACCAGCTCCACAACTTTCAGACAGGCGAGAACATCGCGCATTTTCTTGAGGATTTTGAAGTTGTCTGCTGTGATGTTGGTGTTAGCCGTGACCTTTGGGTGGAGAAGCTCGCCACGTTGTTGCCGCGCAAGATCGCGCATGTATTGAATTGTTTGCCCTCCGAGGAAGCAGGAGATTTTAGTCAGGCTAGATATGCTTTGATTAAATATTTTTTTCATTTCAAGTCCTGCTGGAAGTCAGAGCGATAGTAACAGCGCTGAAGCAGGTGGTAAGGCGCTAAAGGTCGACGCCCGCCGAAAAGAGCGAAAGGACGAGGCGCGTCGTAAAGCGCTGGAGGATGACGCGCGCAGTAAAGCGATGGAGGCTCGTCGCGCAGCGCTTCGGGATGAGGAAAGTCGCGAGGCATCTGACGTTGAGGCCCGTCACAAGGTGCAAGACACCGAAGTGCGTCAGAGAGATCCGGGCACTGAGGAGCCTCACAAAGAGTTAGAGGCGGAGGCCCATCGGAAACCTCGGGACGCAGAGGGCGCATCGTAAAGCGCTGGAGATGGCGCCGCTGCGCAGCGCACGCGATCAGGATGAATCGCGTCAAAGTGACCATGAGGCCGACTACGAAGGCCTGGGAACAAGGGCTATCTTGGAAAGGGAGAGACCCTTAGAAACTGAAGAGAAACCTTCAGTCGAGTTGGTTAAGTTCAAAAGCATCGGGACTCCCGTTCTCTCACAGGCAGAGACAGCAAGCATCGGGCCCGAGGAAAAGCTAGGTAACCAATCTGGAGCTTTGTCTCCACGAAGTGAAGGCAGCGTACTTCATAGTATGAATGCCAGTGCTATGAGCACGGTGATAAGTTCCGTTGGGAAGAGTCACCGTTGCAAATATAACGCGAAGTCGAATAACGCCAAGCGCGCGAAAGTGTCTAAACGCCATGGCTCTCAAGATGCCATACTCAATGTCAGGGCTGAGGTCGGGACAAAGCTGAATAAAAGAAAGATGAAGCTCAGGCCGCTGCTGAGATCTAGATCAAACGCGAAGCGTGTCACGAAGAAAGGAACTTCAATAAAAATCCGAACCCAAAATCTCCGTTTCCTCTCATCTCCAGAGCAGACACCTAACAATGACGACAAAGATAAGTTGGTTCAGCCGCATACAGTTTCGGTAGAACCTGTCGAAGGCAGCGCACTTGTTAATAAGTATGTCGGGGCTTCCAGCGTTCCTAGCCATTCGAAAAGGAAAAGACCTCGGCAAAAGCGTAGCACGGAAGAGACGAGAAGCGTCAAAGATGTTAAAGCAGTTGTTAGGTGCCGTGACGTCTTCATTCGAGACGCCAGGTTCAGGGCTACGCGTAGGATCGCGAAAGGGCTCTATAGGAAATGTTTGAGGCTCATACCATCACTAAGATCGAGATTAGGCGGGAAGCACGTGAACAAAGACAGAATTTCAGGAAAATTCGAACGCCGAGATCCCTGCCTGGTCTTATCCTTTTCACTGCCGCGTAGATGCAAGCAAGTGGGGAAACGTTGGGAGCGCTTGAGCGGTAACACGAGTAGTTGTTCTCCACCATGGCGAATGGGTCGCTGGTCGAACGGGCGGCGTAAACGATGCAGTGCAGATGCCCCTTTCTTCGAGTTCAGCGGCTGCGGGTCAAAAGTCGCTGCTACTGAGTTCGGCGAACAGGGTGATTCGTCGTCCTTTTGTCCAGACCGCAACCCTCAGAAACTGTGGAGTGCGCGACTCCCCAGAGTTTGCTTGAGAGAAAGCCGCCTCGCTAATACGAAGAGTGTATTTTTTGTTATTTAATTTTGACAATAACTTTTTCTAGTTTTGTCTTCTGCCGATGAGCAAGGAATGTATCTAAATTTTTGTAAGTCTTACTTTTCTTGTCGTCGCAAAAGCAGATATTATTGATATGTTTGGTTCATTACTTTTGTTTTCCTTATAGCTCGAAAGGTAACAGTTGAAGTGTTCTATTTTAACAGAGAAGGCTGAGTAAAAGCCCTGTTTAAAATACATTCTTTGTTTGGCATTGCGTGTTGGTAAGCGTGTCAGTGTAGGTTAATTTTAACTTTGTTTTTTGTAACGCGCGCAAGTTTAAAATTTAGCGTTACTTTCTTACCTTATCGAGCACGTTATCACTTGTTTTGATGATTATTGGCTGCGAGCATTGAAAAGAGAGCTTGTAGGAGGGCTAACTTTGTTAAGTTGACAATATGACGCTTGCAGGCGACGCCAATGTGCGTGGTTCAGGATTGCTCGGTGTACTAAATTGTAGTTTCGGTGCTAAATTGAACAATCCTCAGAAGCTTCGATCATCCAGATTCTGCCTAAATCACAATTGAGAATCGCTTGAAAACAAAAAAAATTCTGTTTGGTTTAGCGGTGTCATGCACTGACACTTAGCTAAAGGAGTGTCCGCATTGTGTATTCCTCCCGAGATTCGTTGCTCGTGATGCTAATTGTTAGCCCAGCGTAATCTCGAGGAAACATTTGGTTCCTGCTGGTCTGGCGATTTGATCAGCATTTGGAGGGTGCTTGCTTTGGCCGGAGTGGTTCGCCTTTGTGTTCGACTCCGTCGTTCCAGTGAACCTCTGCAGGCCTATGGAAGTCTCAACGGGCGGAGAGAGCGGAACGGCTACCGATGGTCAACCAGCATCCCTCCTTCCGAGCCGCGCTGACGGCTCAAAACTCCGGATGCATTGTCTGGCTGCGGGGGTGCTGTTGTGCCACAGACATGTTCCTCGTTCGGGAGGACGTCTCACAAGATCGAGCCCTGTTTCGACGAACTGTCTCCCCCCCCCCCCCCTTCCCAGCGCCGCCTTCCGTGCAGAAGAACCGTGCAGTTCTGGGGATAGCGTCGCTTCCTTTGCCGGACCACTTTGCAGTTCCGGGTATGGCTACGTCTCCTCCTCCGAGCCCGAGAACTGGTCTGAGAGAATGGACCCAAGACGCTATTTAAGGCCGAGCCGGCCCCATGTTAGAGAGATTTTGCCCCAGCCGACGTTGTCGCGCTGGCCGGCTATGTGCAAACGACAACCTGCTACAGTAAACGCTCCTTTTGTTGCTGTTTTCCAAACGGATTGCCTCCCTGTTTCACCTTCGGGCTAAGGCTTCATCGAAGTCCGCTCGACGGCTCGCCGCTCTTCGCCACCGCTACCATCGCGACAGAGCAAATTCGTAACAACATGTAAATCTAGCGTGGGCTTTTTGAGCGCTTGTCCTTCGCGTCCGAAAGATTTGTGGCCGTTCCTGTAATTGAAGCCCCCATGGCATCATCAGAACCGTCTGGTTGACATCATATCAAGAAGAAAAGTGGACGCAGGTACTGCTGGGTCAAAAACTGCTACAGTCACGAAGGGACACCAGGCATGAGGCTGTACAGCTTCCCGTCTAAGCCTTAGAAGTGACGAAGGCAAAAGTAGATTATCGCCGTGCGACGAGTCAAGTGAGTGAATTCCTCTTTATGAATTCCTATTTCGCTATACACTGCGAAAGCAGCCGAGGACGTGGTTCAGTCTTTATTTTGAAGCAAATTGGGAGAAAGTGTTTTGTCGTTGTGTGGGTAGTTTACCCGGGGGGTTGCTTAATGCGAGTTTATTTTATTGTAAGTGTCTCACGTTTTGTAGGTTGGTATTTTTGAGCTAAAATTGCGGATATCGTCCTGATGAAATGAAAGACGTGCAACACGATTTCTGTGCTAGCTTGCGACGCACCGAGTTGCCGTCTTGCGCCATCTGTTTTTTTTTTTTGTTGTTGTTGTTAATGACAATCACACTACACTTAGGCAAAAGTGGATTATCGTGTGGTTCGTCGCAAGGGAATTGGAAATTGCATGTGCACCGGAAAATGTTCTCCGTTTCGTTCGCGCTTAATTTTGTTTCGACACCACGTGCTTTACGCGACGTTGACGTGGTTGGCGGTGGCGGACAAGAAACGGCAATGGACCTGCGCTTTCATGCTTGTTTCTTGTGCGCTGATACTTTTGCGCTATTCATTAATGGTATTTATCCCCGACTGCTGTATTAGTGCATTCCTGTACATTGAAAACGCGAGAAAACTTTGCGCCACTCATGCAGGAGAGAAAACTTGAATGTGTGAACTTAATATGACGTAAAAGATAATTTTTATGTGCAGTGTGTTTCTTTATTGTTTCAATCATGAACCTTTCATTGATTGACACTGCTACACCAGCCGCAATAGGTTGATGGGACTTACTCATGTTTTATTCATTTCAGTTTCTGGGACTCCTCAAGCTGGCAGTCTCGCCAAACTCTCGGACGCCGAACACATTGTTATTGCGCAACAAGCGGCGTCTTTTCCGCAGTAGCAACGGCTGAAAATAGTCGTCGAGGCCTTCGACAGGCTTGAAACCGCAATACACAACACGCGACATTGGGTGTAGCTTGCGCGCTGTGTCCAGGTGCTGCTGACTGAAGAAGTTCCTGAGCACACACAGATAGTGCCGTTGCGCGCTGCAACTTGGTGGGAGCTGTCACTTTCCGAGAAACCGAGACGTCGGTGACGATCGCAAGCATCTGCGGAAAGAAAGGCTCGAAGGACGCCGACGCGCGGTAGAGCGCCTGTGTGATTGGCGACATCTCCGTTGGTGGCGCGGAGGTCAGCGCGACGGGGGCGTCGCCCGACGATTGTTGGTTCCCTATAACATGTAAACGACGCCTCGTTTACCTAAACTTGTCGCGGCTGTAGAGGAAGCCGTCCAGAGCGTGAGGCTGGGCGCCAGAAAAGAAATTAGGTTGAAATATGTTTGGATCATTTCGAAATTACCGTTGCAAAGGAAAAATAACTTGGCCACAGAGAAGAACCAGGCAATTCGGGAACACCAACGGGATCGGAGCATTATCTTGCCCACCAACAAGGGCAATGCGACGGTGGTGTTGGAGAGCGGGGACTACAATCGGAAGGTTTCAGCTCTCTTAGAAGAAAACGCATACACGCAGCTAGTAAAGGACCCAACGAAGCAAACCCAGACACAGCTAAACAAGCTACTCGCCAAAATTTTCAAGCATTACCCGGATCTCAGAACACTTTACCTGCGACTAATCTGCCGTAACGGATCCGCACCGAGTTTTTATCAACTACCGAAAATTCATAAGCCTTAAGTCTCCTTCCGACCGATTGTAGATTTCACTTCCTCCCCACGCCAAGCTCTTTCAAATTTTATACACGAAATCCTCACCCCACTAACCCGGAAGACACTAACTCATGTTCGTGACGCCAGCCACTTCGTGCAGCTAGCGTCAAATGTGAGCATCGGCGATGACGAGAGCATGGTCTCATTTGACGTCATTTCATTGTCCGCCAACGTGCCAGTTCCCTTAGCTGTCTCCGCCGCCCATGCTGCACTTGAGGAGGACGCATGCCTGAGTGAAAGGACTCCTTTGGTGGTTGACGAGCTCCGTTGTCTACTGGAGTTCTGCCTCTCCAGTACGTACTTCTCCTACAAAGGAACTATTTTCAGGCGAAACAGTGGAACCTCGATGGGAGCTTCCACCTCCGCCACGATGGCAAACCTGACCATAGAGTACATAGAAGAAAAAGCACTCGGCTCCTTCTCGCCGCGACCCAAGCTTTTTCTGCCTTATATGGACGATAGCTTTTGCGTCATTAAGACGGCTGAAGGTGAAAACTTCAAAGAACAGCTAAGTTCTGTGCACCCAGCCATACAATTCACGAACGAGTGTGAAAGCGACCACTGCCTGCCCTTTCTCGACGTCCAGGTGGCAAGAAAGCGCGACGGCCTGGAGCTCTCCGCAGGAAGCCAACGCACACTGGCCGCTACCTTCCAGTTCGATTCTTCCCACCACGCCTGCCACAAGGCCTCGGTTGTGACCACGCTACTCGAGAGAGCTAGAAACTTATTCTCTAATGACACCGAGCGAAATAAAGAGGAAGCCCGCGTAATTTGTGACCTCAAAAAAAACGGATACCCAAAAAACTTGATTTGAGCCACCACCCCCCGCGCGGAGCAACAGAGGATATGAAAACCAATCAACCTCAATTGACAGCCCCCCCCTCCCCCGATACGCGTACCGGTTCTATACGTTCAGGAAACCAGCGAGATGTTAGCGCGGATTTTCAGGAACGGTGGTGGTGGTAGTGGTTAGAAGATGAGAAAATGCACCTAATTTGGTGGTGGTAGTGGTTAGAACGAAGAGAAAAAGGGCATCTAATTTCTGTCTGCCTTCAGGCGACACGGCGCAGTGCCTTATAGGGGTGGTGGGGAGGAGGGATTATAGAAGAAAAAATATACGAAGAAGACAGGCAAGCGACGGAAAAAAGAAGGGGATAGGAAAGTGGGGATCCGGTCGAAGCAGTTCAAGGGCGGGGCGCCACAATGCGAGAGCTGCACGGCGTCAAGAGACCGCGGAGGGCGAACCAGTCGGCGGGAGCTACGTTGGCGTGAGAAATCGCGAGGGCACAACCGTCCAGCTTGAAATCCTGCGAGCGAATCCACCTAATTTCTGCGACCCGGTTGGGAGGACGGCGCGGTGCCTAAGGATGGAAGGGGTTCGCATCGCGCACGTGCCTTCGTGTGCTCTGGGCCGCCTCCTCCCCCGCCGGCCAACAGTGGCCAAAACCGACCGGCCAACAATGGACGGGCGCCCCGGTGTCGTTTACAAAATTCCGCGATCCGAGTGCCCCTCGTCGTATTTCGGCGAGACGAGAAACCTACCGGAACGACTGAAGCAACACGCCAACGATGTGCGGAAGTTCTACAAAGAGCTCGGCGCAGTCGCCGAACATGCTGAGACGCTGGATCACAAGATAAATTTTGAAGCCACGGCCATCCTGGAAAGCGAGTCGAACTGGAGGAGAAGGTTGTTACTCGAGTCGTGGCACATACAGAGGACAGCCCATAATAGCAACCGCTCTCTCGGAACCCTTCCCCCAGTGTATTCACACGGACAGTGCTCCACGGCATAACGAGAGAGAGAGATGTCATTAGCCACCCCACGAGTGATTTGATGACGACGCTGCTAAGTAGCCTCCGCAGTCACCCCTGAGTAAGGAACCAAATCGGTTCCG
The DNA here is from genome assembly GCF_043290135.1 of Rhipicephalus microplus. Lineage (NCBI taxonomy): Eukaryota > Metazoa > Arthropoda > Arachnida > Ixodida > Ixodidae > Rhipicephalus > Rhipicephalus microplus. The sequence continues at coordinate 12,000,236 of NW_027464589.1, forward strand.
AAACTTCGGGTTTCTTCAAAACTTTTGGTTGGAGTCTAAATCATCTCCCAATACTTGATTCTACTTGACGAAAGATTTCAACAGCTTACAATGCGAACAAGTTTAAAGCTCTACGATGAGGCTCCTCTCCCGTTCTCACAGTTTTTATCAAACCTTTAGATCCTTTCATTAGGCGCCCGTTGTCTCATTATCAAGGACACCTAGTAATCTTAGTCGAGCCTCTTATAGAACATTCACGTTTCTCTTCAGAGTTTAACTTCCCAAATTTAGTTTCCGATGACGATTTCCCAAAGTATGTTAACTCGCTTCGAAAGCATACTCTGAAGTGCCTCCTTCCAGACGATCTCAGTCATTTTTCTACACGCGTGGTGATTTCTACGGATGCAATGCAAAATCTTCAGAAGGCCGGAGTAGGCATTTTTTCTCCTAAACTAAATTGTTCATTTGCACTCCGACTGCATAACTTGACGCCTATTTGTCTCGCAGAATTCCGGGCAATTACAGTGGCTCTTTGAAAACTAGCTTCTCAGCAAACAAAAGCTCTTATTAATGCGGATGCCTTGTCTGCATGCATTTAACGTCGGCCGTACCGTCTAGCCTGTCAGAAGTTCTGTTTTTTGGGGTCCCCTAGCATGCCTGAATTTTACTAAATGAAACTTCGCGTCGATGTAATCAAGTTTCCCGATGATACTAGTAGCTCCGCAGTTTCCTTTTATTGCTCCTGCAATCTGAAAGTTCCGGCATTTGAAGTTCACATGGAACACCACAAAATGCCTTTCCCTTGAATGTGAGCTGACCCTCACAAGCTTTCGCTGTAGAGTCTCTGTTAAATTATTATCTTCGCTAGTCTGAATTCGCAGTAACTAAGTTGTGTGCAGTTTGCAATGACCCGGAAACAATACATCACTTCCTTGTCACATACCACCGGTTCGCCTCACTCCACCCAATCATTCTCGAGAGGCCAATTTTCTCGATTGGGTTAGCATTTAATACATCCACCTTTTTATCGTTCGGAGCCACTCAGTTGGTTGCGGGCTTCAAAGCTAGTCTGTCCGCGCTACCTAAATATATTCAGGCAACCGGAAGGGTACATTTCGAGTGCTACCACAAGATTAACCAATTCCTTTCGTCGAAGCTTCATGAGGCTCTGCGGAGCCCCGCTCTTGACCAAATCTGGGCGACCCAGCACGCCCTCGAGGTAGCGCGAGGCAAGCCCTTGACGTCCCCTAATAGGAGGCCAAGGCCCGGCCACCTAAACCTGATGCTGATGACCTCATATGAATGGCGCTAACCCACAGAGGGGGATGGGCCAAGCACCGGGTGGCAGGAGACTTAACTGAAACAAAAATGATAAAAAGCCAATCTGAAAAATTATTTTGGAGAACTGCCAATAAACGAAAATAGTTGCTGAGCAAGTGGTCAAACCATCTCTTGTTCCTGACAGACATAGCTACAAATTATAAACTAAAGATCTGAAAAGGTTTGGGTTAATTAGCATGGTATTCCTTTAGTTTCATCGGCGTAGTGAATACAGTGGAGCAAACATCCCTGTGGCAGTAACCAAATGAAGTGCCGCCAAGGGATGAAAGTACTGGTACATTTACTTGTATTCCTAACTTCTCTAATGGGGCTACTAAAAATCTTTTTCTATGATAAGCGTAACGACAACAGAATAAAAAGAAATGTTCAATTGTTTCAATTTTATTGCAAAAAATGCATAGCGGTGACGTCTTGAGTCGAGGCGAATTTGGTTGTGGAACTGCACAGCGCAATCTGGTATAAGTGACTTCTGATTGGCGAGATACACAGCACTGTTTATTCCAGCAATACGTTAAGTGCTCGAAATCTAAATTTATCCAAATTACCTTTGCCCCATTGCAAACAACCTTTTCGGAACCTAAGCGCTGTCACGTAAGCCGTATACCTGGTAAAGCTGGGATGGTGGGCTCACTCAGAGATACTGCTGCTAAAGAGTCCACCATTTCGCTCAAATATAATTTGCGGTGTCCTAGTACTCATAGCAAATGCAGTTTTTTACGTTTTTTGGTAATAAATGACAAAACGTATTCATCAGCTTTGCATTTGCTGCCGCCGAAAGTGCATTACATACTGATAATGAATCTCTAATGGTCACTGCTGATGATTCGCTTGAGGGCAATTTGTGTAGGGCTAGGATAGCCAATAATTCTGCAATGAATACAGAGGTATAACCTGGGAGTTTAATAAAAAATGACCAGTCAAAAGAAGTAGAGAAGATGCCAACCCCAGCCGTTTCTTTTGACACAGATACATCAGTTGCAATAATATTGGTTATCTCCAGGTGAGCTAAATATTCTGCTAACTGTTCATTTAGGTGCCTATGTGCAAAATTGTGATTGATTGATATGTGGGGTTTAACGTCCCAAAACCACTATATGATTATGAGAGACGCCATAGTGGAGGGCTCCGGAAATTTAGACCACCTGGGGTTCTTTAACGTGCACCCAAATCTGAGCACACGGGCCTACAACATTTCCGCCTCCATCGGAAATGCAGCCGCCGCAGCCGGGATTCGAACCCGCACCCTGCGGGTCAGCAGCCGAGTACCTTAGCCACTAGACCACCGCGGCGGGGCCTACGTGCAAAATTGTTTCACGTTATGAGGAAATATATTATGAAATTGTATGCTACTCATTTCTTTAGTAATGTATGTTCCTCCTCCTCCTTTCTTTTCTTGCTATTACTTTAAATTTGTTATGTCAAATCAGTCTGCCCTTTTTATTTTTTCATTTTTAATGGAAGGTAATAATTATCTCGTTCTTATCTGATTTCTCTCTTTCAAAAAGTATTGTAATTAGATTTACGTTATCAAGTAAAGTGTGGCCAATTCCTCCTGTGGGTATGAGCCGATCAAACAGACTTTCGTATTTGTGAAGATTGTCAATGAAAAAGCAAGTATTACGCATGTATAGGGTAAATATCAATACGTAAGTGTTATGTCAGTATAGAATTGCTTAAATGTGCATTACAAAAATAAATACCGTAGTGCTTATCACGCTGCCCTGACAATGCAAACCTATGAACGAAAAAGCAGACGTTTCGATGTCGTGTGCACCTTAAGACACTGTATTCACACAGGGCTGGTCTAGGAACATCTCCCCTATGCAGCTTTTTTGTAGATCTTCAATCAATAGACCACTATTTTTTGTCATGTCGCCGTTACAGCCTATTAAGAAAACGTCTCCTTGCCATCCCATTTGCTAACCTTGGGCTGCCCTTCACCATTGAGAATATACTCTCCTTTGGTGCTTCGGTTCTGGGCTACAGCCACAGCAATGCCTTTAAAGCCGTTTGCAGTTATCTTCGTGAAACAAAACGAATGCGCCTCTAAATTCCAATTTGCATATTTGTTATTACAATAATAAGGAATTTCTGAACTTCAAAAAACCTGTTCGAAATTACTATCATTTCAATTCGAGATATATATTATTCTGTCTGGTTGAAATGGCAAAAAAAATACTGCACTCTTTTTGTATTTACGTGTGCTTTATCCTCCTTCTGTTTGGATTAGGTATCATTCGAAAGACTTTAAATTTCATATCCTCAATTCTTGGCCAATCCCCCTGAGTGGGCAAGAGCCGTAGTGGAGGCATCATGATCATCATCATTATTTTGAACGACATGGCGCGGTCATTTACCATTGTCTCTGCGTTCTTAAAAAAAAGTTCATTTTTTTTAAATTACTGCCACAGGGCGTCCATATCACGCAGCGCCTACTCGCCGATCGTCTCGCACAGCATATCGAATAAATTTTTATTGCAATCGCAATTCCATTGACACTCTCGGTTGGATTTTGCCGCAAGTGTCGGCGTTGGTATCTCTGTCGATGACATGCATCTTATATATGTGTGCGCATTTCTGTATATGAAAACAAAAGAAAAAAAAGCATCTAGAAAAAAAGCACTACGGCGCCTGGTGTTGAACATCGGACCTCTGCGTCGTGAAAGCAAGGCATTAACCACTGATCCTTTCCGGAAAACGTTAGTCACAACTCAAATGTCAAGCTATTTATGTCTACCACTTACCGCTGCTGCGTTTTTGGCATTACTAGAAAGATGGCGCAATCATCGCGCAGTGGCGCCCACTCTTATCTCCTATGCGTACTTTGCCCGGATTAGAGAAGAGGAGTGACGCTCCGCCCCGCCGCGGTGGTCTAGTGGCTAAGGTACTCGGCTGCTGACCCGCAGGGCGCGGGTTCGAATCCCGGCTGCGGCGGCTGCATTTCCGATGGAGGCGGAAATGTAGGCCCGTGTGCTCAGATTTGGGTGCACGTTAAAGAACCCCAGGTGGTCTAAATTTCCGGAGCCCTCCACTACGGCGTCTCTCATAATCATATAGTGGTTTTGCGACGTTAAACCCCACATATCAATCAATCAATCAGGAGTGACGCTCCGTCGCGCGCCCTTATCTCGCGGTGGCGAGGAGGGGAGGATCGTACAAATTGGCTGGCCTCGGGTTTTACGTGGAACGACTCTGCTGTAGTTACCGGGCGCACAAAGGTCACTGCGATCATTGCAGTTTCCGTTCGCGGAAAGCACGCGCTTTTCAGACTCTGCCAAATAACAAACGAGACTTATTCGCGTGCATCCCTACCTGTGAGTACATTTCGGGCGTAATTTGTACGTGAGAAACGTGGGACACGTTTCGATCTGCTTTCCATTCTGCGCGTGACCTTTCAAGTTGTTGCTATCGCGTTCATTGTTTCGCCTTTGCTGCAAAGCTGCGACATTTATCCCTCTCTCGCCTCTCTCTCTCTTCAGACGGAATACAGTCTTTCAACGACCTTTAACAGGGAAGAATGCATTTACGCGGCCATTTTTTTTCCTTTTCTTGACAATGTGATGAATGCAATGCTTATATAGCCTTTACGAAAAGAACTAAAAGCACACGCAAATCATGAGCGAAAAAAAAGTCAAACATAAGCGTAAAACCGGTGCTATTATCTTTACCTTCCTCATTGCTATGCTAAGCACCATAAAATTCGCCTACTGCACCATGGGCCGTTTTCTGCAAGCCTTTTGTAAAGAACTCAAAGGAGCTGCCATTCTTTAGTGCAATGCCCTAGGCCTCAAGCCCTTCATTTCTTATATCCGACCATTTGTGTTCAAGAAGTAATTTTCCCTCATTGTTATTTGTGAGCCACAACTTCACAATGTGATACGGCTATCCATGTACGAAGCCTTCAAGCCCGCGCTACCTACAACAAACAGTAGTTTCGTTGTTTATATCAGGTGCGAGCTTACCAATACTCTGTAATACCCCGTGATGAAAATCAGTATGCCTGTTGATAGTAAAAAGTAGGGACCTCAATTGCACGCTAGTAAGCACACATATATCACCTTCAAGTCGTTTTCAACCTGAAAGACTTCGTGCAATGTTAACAGCTACACCTAGATCATGAATCATCACCTGAGATTTCAACGCTCGCCAGGAGGAAGTCAGGACATAGAACGTCGGGGAAAGCAAGCATTCTCCTTTGCTTTGGAGCAGCAGCTGCTTTGTTTAAACGATGGAACTCCTATGTTTCTACGGAAAACGACTTATAGCAGCTTCCTGAACCAAAAATTTGTGTCACAATGCCTTAGTGAAAAGGTTCAGTGGTTCGCAGGTTACGAAACTCATGAAAGTGACCACGTTCCCATTTATTTAAAAATCAGGAACCTGGCAACATCACAAAACTGACACGCTTTGACTGGTCAAAGCTCAGGTCTTTGAAGGAAGAGAAGTGTCAGGAAAATGAAGTGCCTCCTCTTAACGCCCTCGAGGACATAAAGTTGCTGCACTAGAAGTGACTTGTCATTCAGAACCTATTTCAAAATTATATCCAGGTTTCAGGAACACTGACTGATAAGCACTCCCAGCGTCCGCGGCTGTATGCTCGCGTTTTGAATTTGATGGGGTCATTGTTCAACGATAAAACGTTATAGAGGCGGAAATCGCAAAAGTTTAACTCTCTCAGGATTTTTCATTTTAGTCCGATATATTTTGTGCGTGTTTTTCTTATAGTTAGGGCCTCAGAAGACCACAAAAGAAAGATTGAACCAGTGGTGCAAGCATTTCCTTATTATAAGCATGACATTACATTAGGTCATTAGGGCTCAGTGATTAGGAAATGAGAAAATGGTTCCTTGATTCCTGTTAATCATTAGTATACACAAAATGTGAACCAACATCTCACTTGTCAGCCTAATACTCATTCAAACATCTCTGGACATCCTAAAATTGACACTTACCCGCTTCACCTTACGCGCCTCAGCTTCACCGAATACTTCGGTCGCGCTTCTTTGCGGCTGCTACCTCCACAAACATGCCACAATATTGATGTCAATTGCAGTGGGAATCATTGCAGAACCATGCCCCCAAGAATGAGCAGTGTTAGTTACGTTTTCGAAATGCTAGGGGAATAGTAGTGTGGTTATGTCAATTGACACCGCCAGGGCAGATAGGGTTAGGGTATAAGTTCTAGGAACAGTACTGCACTTCACGAATGCAGCATCGTTAACGTTGAAGCTTCCTATTCTGTGCCCACGACGAATGAAATTTACACGACGGGACCCTAAGAAAGCCACCGAAATTGCACCTTGTGTTTTGGGACAAAAAAAAAAAGCCGTCTAAAGAAACTAGGCAGACGCCTGCAAATTTTTCAGAGATCTATGTAGCACGAAGATTAAGGGTTAATTTGAGCCCACAATCGTATATACGCGTGACGAAAAATACGTCGTTTTCTACAACACAATCACGTCGCCGACTCGCGTTTCGGACCATAGTATCTTGATAATACCAATCTTATCGCCGCGTGCCCGGTTGGCGTTATGGCCAAGTTGGTTGAGCGACGCGAGCTGTTGCACATGCGCTTTCAAAGCGGCGCGGGTTTGATTACTAAGTAAACTGTTTTCCCTCTTTTCAGGTTTTTTTTTACAGAACTTTTGTCGGTGGATACCGTCTTGGGTGCCGATCCGAAGGAAACGGGTTTGATCGAATTTCTAGAGCCATGTTCATGAAGTAGGGGAGAATCCTAGAGTACTTGGGTATATATGCGTGTACGCAGTAGTGTAACCAAAGTGGGGCAAGCTTACAAGTGCCCCGGGCACCACTCTGACGGGGGCGCCAAGCCGAGCCCGCCCAATATGCGCTGGGGGGCTACCTGAGGACCCAAGCGGAGCACTATAGTACTCCGCGTCCCAGGAAAAGTTCTCTCCTAAATGCTCAAAACCAATAGGGGCATGCCACCACACTCTTCCAACACTCCCTTACTCACTTTTCTTCTCATCTGGTACCATGCCTGAGGCTAAAGAATCTTTTTACTAGTAAATATTGTTCCTTTCCTTCAGCAAACGAAACAATCTTTTGAGAGATTGGGGCTCCTAGGAACCTGTTGCTCATATCAGCAAAAAGAGAAAAAATGTTTGATACAGAAAAGAGCCCGTGGGTCCTTGCTCATTTCAAGCCTAGGAAAATCAAGATAAGTAGGTCGATGTAAGCTTGTTTCCACCTAAGCACAATTTTGATCATTAACGTTTATGTGTCCAAAGTCGTAGACAAAAAATCTACCTTCTGGGGTTTTGTCCATGCCTTATTTGCGGTCTGGCATCTGTATGAGTGCGCATATATAAACTCGTACATACGTAATAATATTGGCACGGTGATAGGTTGAACCTCTCTAGTCTCCTAGCTTCGCCATAAACTTGTGCTTGAAATGTTAATTTTCTTGTAGTTCGGCCCAAACCACTTTGGTTCTCCAACACGTGTATAACCCTAGTGACAATTGGAAAGAAAAACCACTGTCCACGGCCTTGTTACTGAACAGTAGTGATCGGAAACCTCTTTCACAACTCATCAGACATGCCAGTCTATGCCTACGGAGAGGTTTTGTGGGCCGACGTGTGGAGAAAAGAATAAAATGTAAAAAAAGCTGAAATACACATTCCTGCGAGATTTCATTCCTTTATTTTTTTAAATGATCAACTTACTCACAAACCAATCACGTTAGATGGGGTTTTACGTCCCAAAACCGCGATATGATTATGAAAGATGTCGCAGCGGAGGACTCCAGAAATTTAGAACATCTGGAATTCTTTACGAGCACCTAATTCAAGTACACAGACCTCAAACATTTTCGTTCCCAACGAAAATGCAGCCACCGCAGCCAGAATTCGATCCCGTGATCTTCGGGTTAGCAGCCGGGTGCCAAAAACACTGACCATTGCGTCGGGGCGTTCGCATACTGCTTTCTTCCATCCAATCGCGTCACCTAGCCCAATTTGTGCGTGTGTGTGTACCGGGGCTTTTTTGATGGCAATTTTCACAATCAACATGTGTAGGATGGGGTCTGCTATGAGAAATAATGTACCCGAGTAATTTGAGAAAGCTTCGATGTGCTTGAGTTCACAAGTTACACCTTCTCTACGTGAAGACGCACTGTCGCTTCCCAAACTGACATCCATTGAAGTCGCCTTGTCGTAAAGGCTTGCCTCACGTGTTCATTATGTCGTAGCATATGTCGACTGCCACGCCCGTGTCTCCAGCGGTGGACCTCGCGCATAGTAACACTAAAGAAATAGAGTAGGTGGAACAGCGATGGCAAGTTATCCTATTACGATCACATTAATTCTAATATTGCTGTGAACAAGCAAGAAATTTCCGACAAACTAAAGATATGTAATATCAACGTCAAAATAGGTGTTAACAGCAGTAAGTATTAAAAATCGTATACTGCGCGCTCTCCGGCCGCAACCATTGAAAAGCGCGCATCAGTCCTATTTAGCATCACTGCACATCTCCATGGCGATAACTGCACTGGACACACTAGGCCATTTCTATTGCTTGCCGCTGTTCGCGTTGCATTTCATACCAGTAGTGACCATTAGGTTGCTCGTAATATCAAAAACGCAGCTTAGCTGTTCTCTGCCGAGAGGTAGTCATTTTAATATCTTGCACATTCATTTTCTTTTGTTTTCCTGCTTCTGTCTGTAAGCACGTTAGCCACAACAGCATCCAGGTGTCGTCCGACACCAGTGATGTGGACGTCGTTTATATGAGCCAGCCCCGCAATGATTCGGCGTGGGATTTCACACGGGTTCTACCGCTAAGCCGCAGCGAATTATGAGGCTTTCATGGTTTCAATCTTATGTTACATTTTTTCTCAGTGGTACCCCCCCTCGCCCCACCTGCTCTTCGGATGCGTGTAGCATTCCAGGGGTGGATTGAACAGCTCTGAATGGCTCTGCAATCACTGCTCTGCCGCACTTCTCTTCAGAGCAAAACACCGCTGCTCGAGTTCTACAAAACGAAGACGTCGTTATTAAAAACGAAAAATTAAATACGCATGTATTTAATAGTATTCAGCAGCCGGACGCCTCACGTATACCGTCGACAAAAACGATGAAGCCAGGCTTCATTTGCAGAAAGAGGTGCTGCCGCCACGAGTGCACGGGGGATAAATGCGGACTCACTCAACTGCAATCGTGCATTCACGTTGAGATGTTTTCTGCGAAGCTTCAAGTCTGCAACCACATCTATCGTGGCAGTAATGAAAGCCATGACTTCACTGCACCACAGCCAAGCAGAGGCCAATTGCACGCGTGATCACGTGTGATGACGCTTTACAATTCAATATGAGCCATCAGATTCGTGACGACATCTATTCAGCACAGAGTCTGAGGCGACATAAATTTAGTAAGAGACATTTGACGTCCACTTTATCTCCTTTGCTAACTCTTCTTTTAACATCGAACCAAAACTGCACACATTCTGCAACACCGCTGCTCATTCCGCGTGAAGTTGCCGTTTCTCGTTAGCGTGCCTTTAAGGTCTGACTGACTGGGTGTATCGGATACCCGACCAGGACAGCTACAACAAAAAAGATCTGTACACTTGTTTCACCCGCTACGTCGATAGACAACGTGGTCACGAACATAGACTTCACTCTTGGTTTCAGTAAACTGGAAAGCTACAATGACATTTTATTTTCTGCTAATATAGCTCAAGGTTTTCTCTTTCATGTCTCACATAAATGGGTTAAGGTGGCTGTCTACATGACATTATATCTACTAGATGACACTGATATAGACTACGCGTAGGGCACAAAACACACTACGTTTCAAATTTCTAACATTGCCATTTGAGATAAGTTTCCCTAACTCATAAATGGGTCATTTTTGAAGGCTATTTGGCACCGGAATTCCAACAACCTATATATACCTACAAATTGACTAATATACAGTTATAGTTCACGATTAGCGTCATATAGGATGAATAAAGACATAGCGCTATCGTGCCGCCAACGCTCGTTACAGAAAGCGTCTTGTTTAGTGGGGTAACGTTCCCAATGGGACATGGGCAGTGGCCGACGGTTGGTTAAGGGTCGGCAACCAGTCGGTGGCCAGTTTGGTCGGCGAGACAACCAAAAAAAAGTGGTTGGCCCATGACTGGTCTTTGACCAGATCGGCAGTAGGTCTGCCAGCGTGCTTGGCCCGACGTGGTAAATTTGCCAATTGCCAGCGCTACTTGCCCAGGTTGGCAGTAGGACGGCCACCGAGAAAGCTTGCTCCGACATTCTAAATTAATCATCAGCCAACGCCATTTCGCCAGGTCAGCAGTATTTCGGCTAGTGTGGTTGGCCTGACGTCGCAGGCTTTCTCAGGGCTGACCTCTTTTTAGAGAGGTGACAAATGCAAGTGCGGGTGATCATGCCTGTAATTTTACCCGTCGTGTAAGCAGAAACACACCTGTATTCTGCGTTTTCATTTTATTTTGAAATATGAGCAGTTGCATCACTTTATTTTGGCATGACTGCAGTGTATGTGACAAATGGAGGCTGTCTAAGGTGCAATATTCTTGCTAAAATTAATTCTTACACATATATTTCAAGGAATTGTACCAAGAAAAGGTAACATAATTGTTCCACAACTGTATATTTATTTTTCTCGCATTTTTAAAATACGTTACTACTGCCTCAATGAAGATACGCATCTGTGGAATAGTAGTGGCGGCTGCAACCACTTGGACGGCTGATTTGCCTGGAGACAACGTGTGAAAAGCTTGGTTCCAAGTTTGCCGAGTACATATGCCCCGATTCTTCGTTAAATGAAGAATTAAGACCAAAGGGAAAGTACAATGTTGTGTCCTTTGAAGGTTGTTACACATCTGCGACTCTCTAAGGAACTCTCCACCTGCCCTTATAGCACTCCAGTGCAGCGATCGTGTGAAGCTTAGAGGTGTAAGGCCTAAAAAATTGAATGTAGCAAAATCTTTGTTAACAAGAAAGGGTACAATGTTCTCGTCATGATTTTGTTCTGTTTCCTGTTAAAGAGAGATGAAAGCTTGGCAGTAAAACGCTCTGGCTGAACGCAGAACCGCATTTGATTGAACTGCTGTTTGATTACCGACATCCTGACAACAACCTGGCGGGGGGGGGGGGGGGGTAAATACAAGCACAGTATTTGTGTCGCAAAATCTGAGTACACTGCTACGTTATTCGAGGTATAGCAATAGCACGCCATTGTTTGTTAGACTTGTACCACTGCACGCAAAGCTAAATTTGGCTCCTAGCTTTGAATGATGGATAACTTTGCCTTTTTGCATGCTATAAAGCTTCTTCGACGACTTTTAAGCTGAAAATATTGCTTTGTTGCGTCACTGACTTGAGAGCTCAGTTGCTTATAGCTTGTGTAGCATACTGACGGAAAGCGCTCATTTTTTTGACCAGTTTACTTTTTTTCAACATTAGTGTAAACATTATGACCTATGCTAAAATAATGTAAATAGTTTCACCTATGTTTTGCTGGGTTGCATTGTGTGTTTAATTGGTTTCAGCAAAGAAGCGAACTTCTTAAACTGCTATTCACCTTTGGTCGTACTCAATAGCTTGGAAGCTAGTCAACTTCTTTCCTAAGAAATGTTCGAGTGGTGCTTCAAAGCCTTGATGGCTGATCTCATTGTGGTTTTTCTTGTATTTATTAATTTTCTTGTATTTGCAGGCTGTTTCATGGAAAAAAATTGGCCCCGTATCTGCATTTATTCTGCAAATGTCGTCGAAAGACGATAGTCTTGCGTGTGGAGAGAGTGAACAAGACATTTATTTGATGTTCTGTGCAAGAAAATCAGTGAATGGTATTCTGGAGGTGCTGCATTAGAGTGCCTTGAGCGTGCAGTGGAGGCGAATGAGCGCCTCAAACCACGTCACACGTGAGACGAGTGCCATCTGGCAATTTTCGTAGAAAACAAAGCGCTTGGCTCTGAGAAGGGTGTGCGCGCGCCCATCTCAGAGGTGATAAGTTGTAGAATGGAAGGCGATGGGTAGGTGCCACCGCCGTCTCATCCGAGCAAAGTGTTGGAAACACTCGCCTTTCCGTGCGAGCGTTACATGGTCAGCGCAGCGTGATAAGCGCTATGGTCCCAAAATTACTTATGTATGCTTTTTCTAGTAAAAGACGCACATGCAGAATATATACGTGTTGTTAGGGCGCCCTAGACATGCGCAATATTTGCTTTGAAATGACAATTACACAAGCATGAACGCTCAACGTTGAGCAACATTGGTGGGCACTGCGGATGGGGTCGGCCATTTCAAGTACCCGATGCCAATAAGAGTGCACAAACAAACAAATGTACAGATAGACAGACCAAAATTTTTGCGTCGAAGGTCCCTAAGAAGGACTATCGTCTTTATTAATGTTGGTGCACCAATGAGGTACGTCTGTAATGTCAAATAAATGGTTGTCTGAAACCTTAAGATAAGGAAGACGGCCGATCGCGCAGGAATCAGGAGGCGCTGCGAGCGCGCATATGTATAGGTTGTGCAGCACACTTGCTCCGACGATTTTCGATCGGAATTTCGGGCTACCTCTTCGAACCTCCGAGAAAATCTCACCACCATCACCGGAATGTGATCCGGTTCTTCTGGTTGCTTTGTTTCGGGAGGTGAGCCCTTCTACGTCTTTCACGGGCGACTGACGTCTCCACGACGCTGGCGGCTTCGCTTGACGTAACGGCCATGGCGCCTCCCGGTAGAACGGGCGGCCGGCCCCGCACCGCAGCCACAACCGTGGTGGACACCCAAACTGGATATGATCCTGACAGCATGATGTGGACCACCGTACCGTCTTCGGACAGCCGACCGGAGCTGTCCCAACCCTTCAAGAGCACCGCGCTTGCTGCCGCGGTCGCTCGCCGAGACCAGGCGAGCAACGCACACATGGTGGCTTCCGCCAACGCGGGGTCCCTGATCGCAGCTGCCGACGCTGATGCTGACGCCTCCTCTTCAACATTTTCACCGCCTGCGACGCGCTCCGCGGGCCTGCACCGGGGACACAATAAGCCTGTGTGGCAGCCTCAACCCCTGCCGAAGCCGAAAGCAACAGACTTCATCGTTGAGCTCAAGCCCGGGGCCCAGCTGTCCCTCGCAGTCGTTTTCCTCGAAAACTGGGCCAGTAGCATGCTCATCGCCCACTTAGGAGCGACCGCGAAGCGGCTGGTCACCGTTGTGGTGGTGCGGGACCAAAATTTCATCTCTGTGTACACCTCGAAACCACATTTAGCGGACTAACTTATCGGTGAGTTTGTGGTTCCCTCACCTGTCGGACTAGTGCCCTTGTTGTGGTACCTGCGTGCGGACACTCAAGACACATGCTATGGAGTAGTGATAGTGCGCAGCTCCGACACCGAAGCTGCTCTTCGTGAAAACCTTTACTGGCCCGACGGCAAGACCCTCCACGTACGGCGACTGGGCACCTCTAATAAGGTGCGTCTCACCTTTTCCGGCCAGGTGAAGCCTCGGTACATCTCCTACGACGCCCTGCTTATGCCGGTGCAGTTTTACAAGAAAACTGTGCCAGCCTGCAGTCGGTGCGGCTCCTTTGGGCATCGACCCGACGCCTGTCCCAGCCCTAAACCAGAAGTTTGCGGCATCTGCGGGAAGGCGGAGCCGCTCACGAATGGCACCCGTGCTCCTCACGAATGCACGCCCAGGTGCGCTGTGTGCCGGACCCCACGTCACTTGGGACCGGTGCTGTAAGGAACGCTACAGGGAGCCGCCACCCAAGCCACACAATGCTCCACCGGAAGATCAAGCCGGTCCCAAGAAAAGAAAACGTCGGCACCCACAGAAGCAATGGAAGCCGGGCTCTCGGGCACCGCCACAAGAGGATCAGCCCTCTACCACCAACACTGTTCCGTCCCAGCATCCTGGCGCGGCTGCTCTCGCGCCTTTACGACGAGGCCCAACTCCGGACAGATCTCAAGCCAAGAGGCCTGCAGCGGAGCAGGGTTTGCCTGACCCGCCCAAACCTAACCCGCCGTCACCAGGTCACAAATATGCTGGCCATGGGGGGATTCATCGTGGGCCACCCGCGTTTGGCAGCGACCCCAGGTGAGCGGCTCGGGCAGGGCAGCCTCCCCGTCCCCATCCTCCACGATCCCCCGACCCAAACCGCGTACCCCTTCCGCTTCCACCTGGGAACAAATTGAATTCCGCGAGTTACAGGCACAAATTGCGAAGTTAACGCAGACAGTGGAGGCGCTTGCGAACCGCTCGTCCTTACCCACTCCGACATCCTCCGGGCTGGCGCTGGAGGCGATGAATAGTGCCCCCTCTCAACTTGGGGGCAATGCGGTGCTCCTCGCACCGATGGAGGCACGTCTTAGCAGTTTAGAGGCCCAGATGGCGTCCATAGTGACCACCATTGAGGATAGATTGGCTGCCACCCTTCAACCGTTATCGACCGCATCCCGGGCATGATAGTTGCCCAGTTGCCCCAACTGGCTCTTAACATCCTCCGGTCTAAGCTTAAGCGGGTGTCTAACTCTCAAGCATCCTGGCCCCTTTCCCAGGTGGCTGCGGTAGACGAGTAGTCTAACAGTTCAACTGCGACCTCTTAAGGGAGCACTGGATGGAGCAGCGGAGCCCCAGTGAGCCCCTTTGCTCTCGTGGAGGCCCGCCCTACAGTACGCTTCAACGATGGCGAGCAACGGCCCTA
The DNA here is from genome assembly GCF_043290135.1 of Rhipicephalus microplus. Taxonomy (NCBI): domain Eukaryota; kingdom Metazoa; phylum Arthropoda; class Arachnida; order Ixodida; family Ixodidae; genus Rhipicephalus; species Rhipicephalus microplus. The sequence continues at coordinate 12,015,250 of NW_027464589.1, forward strand.
GATCGCACCGCGGCCGCACTGATTCGGATTTTTTTACAATCCTACAGTGGAATTTCAGCTATGATATCCTTAACCCCCGTTTGTTCCCTAATCCACTCTGCTCTCTTCTTGTCTCTTAAGGTTACACCTACCATTTTTCTTTCCATTGCTCGCTGCGTCGTCCTCAATTTAAGCTGAACCCTCTTTGTAAGTCTCCAGGTTTCTGCTCCGTAGCTAAGTACCGGCAAGATACAGCTGTTATACACCTTCCTCTTGAGGGATAGTGGCAATCTACCTGTCATAATTTGAGAGTGCTTGCCGAATGTGCTCCACCCCATTCTTATTCTTCTAGTTACTTCAATCTCGTGGTTCGGCTCTGCGGTTATTACCTGCCCTAAGTAGACATAGTCTTTTACAACTTCAAGTGCACTATTACCTATCTCGAAGCGCTGCTCCTTGCCGAGGTTGTTGTACATTACTTTCGTTTTCTGCAGATTAATTTTAAGACCCACCTTTCTGCTCTCCTTGTCTAACTCCGTAATCATGAGTTGCAATTCGTCCCCCGAGTTACTCAGCAATGCAATGTCATCGGCGAAGCGAAGGTTACTAAGGTATTCTCCATTGACTCTTATCCCTAACTGTTCCCATTCTAGGCTTCTGAAAACCTCCTGTAAGCACGCGGTAAATAGCATTGGGGAAATTGTGTCCCCCTGCCTTACACCCTTCTTGATTGGTATTCTGTTGCTTTCTTTATGAAGCACTATGGTAGCAGTTGATCCCCTGTAGATTTCTTCCAGAATGTTTATATATGCTTCATCTACGCCCTGATTCCGCAGTGTTTGCATGACGGCTGATATTTCTACTGAATCAAACGCCTTCTCGTAATCATTAAGGCTATGTATAGTGGTTGGTTATACTCTGAGCATTTCTCTATTACCTGATTGATAGTATGAATGTGGTCAATTGTTGAGTAGCCTGTTCGAAATCCTGCTTGTTCCTTTGGTTGATTGAATTCTAATGTTTTCTTTACTCTGTTAGCAATTACCTTTGTAAATAGCTTGTATACTACAGAGAGCAAGCTGATCGGCCTGTAATTCTTCAAGTCCTTGTCATCTCCTTTCTTATGTATTAAGATGATGTTAGCGTTCTTCCAAGACTCTGGTACTCTTCCCGTCAGGAGACACCTCGTAAACAGGGTGGCTAGTTTTTCTAACACAATCTGTCCTCCATCTTTCAGCAGATCTGATGTTACCTGATCCTCACCAGCAGCTTTGCCCCTTTGCATGCTCTCCAAAGCTTTTCTGACTTCTTCTATCATTACTGGTGGGGTGTAATCCGGGTTACTGCTAGTTCTTATAGTATTAAGGTCGTGGTTGTCTCGGCTACTGTACAGATCTCTGTAAAACTCCTCCGCTATTTTAACTATCCTATCCATATTGGTAGTTATTTTGCCTTCTTTGTCCCTTAGTGCATACATCCGACTTTTGCCTATCCCAAGTTTCCTCTTCAATACTTTGACACTTCCTCCGTTTTTCAGAGCATGTTCAATTCTCTCCATGTTATACCTTCTTACATCGCATACCTTACGTCTATTAATCAACTTCGAAAGCTCTGCCAGTTCAGTTTTGTCTGTTGTACTTGACACTTTCATGATTTGACGCTTCTTAATTAGGTTCTTCGTTTCCTGGGAAAGCTTTCCAGTGTCCTGTCTAACTACCCTGCCTCCAACTTCCACTGCACACTCCGTAATGATACTCGTCAGATTATCATTCATTGTATCTACGCTTAGGTTGGTTTCCTCACTAAGAGCCGAGTACCTGTTCTGAAGCGAGACTCTGAATTCCTATACTTTCCCTCTCAGTGCTAGCTCATTGATTGGCTTCTTGCGTATCAGTTTCTGTCGTTCCTTCTTCAAGTCTAGGTGAATTCGAGACCGTACCATTCTACGGTCACTGCATCGTACCTTGCCAATCACTTCCACATCCTGCACGATTCCAGGGTGTGCACTCATTATAAAGTCTATTTCGTTCTTATTTTCGCCATTAGGGCTCCTCCATGTCCACTTGCGGTTTTCTCGTTTTCGGTAGAAGGTATTCAAAATCCGTAAATTATTGCGTTCTGCAAATTCTACTAGTAGCTCTCCTCTGGCGTTCCTAGTACCGATGCCATAGTCTCCTACGGCCTCGTCTCCAGCTTGCTTCTTCCCTACTTTTGCATTAAAGTCGCCCATCACTATAGTATACTGTGTTTTTACCTTACTCATTGCCGATTCCACGTCTTCATAGAAGCTTTCAACTGAAGCGTCATCATGGCTGGATGTAGGCGCGTAAGCCTGTACTACCTTCATTTTGTATCTTTTATTCAGTTTAATTACGATACCTACCACCCTTTCAACAATGCTATAGTATTCCTCTATGTTGCCAGCTATGTTCCTGTGAATTAGGAACCCCACTCCCAGTTCTCTTCTGTCTGCCAAGCCCCTGTAGCAAAGGACGTGCCCATTCTGTAGCACCGTATATGCCTCATCTGTCCTCCTAACCTCACTGAGCCCTATTATATCCCATTTAGCACCCTCTAGCTCCTCGAATAGTACAGCTAGACTTCCCTCACTAGATAAGGTTCTAGCGTTAAACGTTGCCAAGTTCAGGTTCCAATGGCGGCCTGTCCGGATCCAGAGATTCTTAGCACCCTCTGCTGCGTTGCAGATCTGACCGCTGCCGTGGTCAGTTGCTTCGCAGCTGCTGGGGACTGAGGGCCGTGAGTTATTTGACGTAAGCATGTGGGAGGTAGTGGCCAGATACTGCACCAGGGTGGCCAATCCTTCTCTGGTGAGGGAATCAAGAAGAAGAAATGGACATGGGCAGGGCATGTAGCGCGTAGACAGGATAACCGCTGGTCATTAAGAGTAACTGACTGGATTCCCAGAGAAGGGAAGCGGGTTAGGGGGAGACAGAAGGTTAGGTGGGCAGATGAGATTAAGAAGTTTGCGGGTATAAATTGGCAGCAGCAAGCACAGGACCGGGTTAACTGGCGGAACATGGGAGAGGCCTTTGTCCTGCAGTGGGCGTAGTCAGGCTGATGATGATGATGATGATGACAGTGGAATTGCTGGCGATTTAAGGCACGCACTCAGCGGGCTGCTCTCAACTCCATTTATAAACCTATCCACATTTGCCTGTGGTAGTGGCCCTTCAGGAGCCGGGCGAGCACGCTGCCCTCACAAATTATACCATGTATCAAAGGGATGCGCAAACCGCCCTCTGCGTGCATCGAAACTACACCGGTAGATTTCGACTGCGATCAGCTTTACTCGTATGTTATGGTAAATATCCTCCCGCTTAGAAAGCAGAACACGTCCCTACACATTCTCAACATCTACAGTTTGCGCAAACCCCATAACGTAATTTATAACGCTGTTTTCAGTAGAGCCCTTGCAGTGGCAGGCAGGGAACCGCTAGTCATTGTAGGTGACTAACGCCCGTAGTCCCCACTGGGGTTCCCATAAGGAATAACAGCGTGGTATAAAGTTGGCAGAGCTTATTTCTACCCTGGGCTCACCGTCCAAACCAACCCTACCCACCCAACCCGCATATCAGGCATGCAAGTCGAGACACATGTCCGGACCTTACACTTACCAAGCATATCAGGCAGATAGATATGTGGGGTTTAACGTCCCAAAACCACCATTTGATTATGAGAGACGCCGTAGTGGAGGGCTCCGGAAATTTCGACCACCTGGGGTTCTTTAACGTGCACCCAAATCTGAGCACACGGGCCTACAACATTTCCGCCTCCATCGGAAATGCAGCCGCCGCAGCCGGGATTCGAACCCGCGACCTGCGGGTCAGCAGCCGAGTACCTTAGCCACTAGACCACCGCGGCGGGGCAAGCATATCAGGCACGCAGACTGGCTCAACACTGAGGAAACTCTCGGCAGTGACCACTGTATTCTCCTGACTACCATTCGGACGTATCCCCTTACCCTTCCCCACCAACACGCGAAACTTCCGAACTAGACGAAGTTCCATTCAGAGTACACGACTCCGGCTTCCATAGTTCAACAAGGCTATATGCCATTTCGGCTCAGCACTTTGAGACGTCGCTTCACCAAACTGAGCAGACGGTTAGGCTCTCAGAGGCCACGCCGGCGGTAGACAACCATTTCCTTCGTCTCTGGGAGGCTCAGCGTAGCCTCGTCCGTCGATGGTGCCGACAGAAGCATACTCGTCAGCTCAAAATCCACATCGCAGCCCTCACCGAAGAAGCGGCCGAGTACGCGGCCCAGCTCGCCGACTCCAATCGGGTAGAGCGCTGTAACAATGCTGCTAAGCGTATGTCGAACCACAACACGTGGCGTTTTTTCAGGGCCCTCATCGACCCCACCCAAACCCGCACAGAAACGCAAAAGCATCTTCAACGCGTGCTCAACGCCTACGCGGGTGACGCAGATAAATTGGCACAGGCTCTTGGGGATAAATATCTTTGTGGCCGACAGGACCCCGTCGGACCGGCGTACTCATATGCAGGCTCAGAGAGCGCAGGCTTGATAGTTGCTTTCAACTCCACGATCTGAAGGGGCTCTGTCCAAAATGAAGAACAGCGCCGAGTTGGGATCCAGCTCACAGTAAAAATTTTTACACCCAGAAGGGTGTAAATGAGCTTGTCCCGTGGACGACACCCTAAGGGTGTTAATTCAGCACCTTCCAAAAAGGGTGCTTTTTCATGCACCCTTAGAATAGGGTGTACATGCGAAAAAACTGTAGGGTGTTACAAAAACACCCTTAAGGAAGGGTGCCTTCGATGTCCATCACTTTTTTAGCACCCTCTGAGGAGGGTGCGAGAAGGGTGCACAAGGGTGTTGAGTGCCCATGGCAGGGGTGCCAGTATTCTTTTAGACTGCACTAATAGATATCGGCATGCACCGATTACACACTACTTGAAGAAAGTGGTCCTGATTATCAATGGTGCGCCACCTGTCGAGCTCCATTCATTGCATCTGGGCAAAAATATAAACGCGTACTATCGTGTATGAACTTGTGCTGGATCTATATATACTTCACAGTATATGCATAATGCGCGTTACAGAAAATGAAGCCTTGCTGCCCTTGCATATTGCGTTTATTTAATAGGCAAATAAAACATAAACTTTTCTTCTGCCACACAACTTTTTCACCAGATATACGTTCACGTATACGTACACTACACATGCAACACCTCAAATGTTTATTATATTTATTCAGTTTCTCTTCATTGACAATTCTTTGCAACATACAATTACACTGGTTTCAGTTTAGTATACTGCTTCAAGTACATAATGACTACAAATGAAATATACGCTAATATATCCCTGTAATTCTTTCAAGTATCTACAATCCCAGTGGTTTCCAGTTTAATACTCCTTCATGTACACAATCGATTAACAGGAATGAAATACAGGCAAATATATACTAATGATTCTTTCAAATATATACAATCACCATGATTTCACTATATACGCCTTCACGTACACAATCGTTCTCAGGAAGTGATGCACACAAAAATATATATGGATAGTGTTTTAAAATGTATACAATCACAGTGGATTGAGCTTTGTATTCCTGGATGTATAACAATTGGTTATGAGAAATGACGTACATGCAAACATATACGGGTTTTCGCACATATAACTTTAGCGAATACTTAAGAAACCAATACAATATTATCAGAAACACAATGAGCTAAAAACGAACACAAAACTGAGTCAAAACACACAAAAAACAAGAGGTAATGCATAATTATGGCTAATGACACAGCTGGGTCACTTTATGCCAAATGTCTCAGCCATTTTGGCAACCATCTCAAATGTATTCGAAAAACTCGTACTGCATTGAAAATAGTGAACTTCTGGAATATTTAGGAGAGGAAAAATATTTGTTCACGTGGCTGCCCTCTGAACTTCCTGGAATGCCATCTAGGTGTTGTATGTAAAAATTTTATTTTAAAAGCACCGCTCCTTTTTTCCATACGAAACTCGGTCTACGTGTTACGTAACAAGAGCTTAATTTGGGAGAGTTGGTTCATCGTGGTTGTGTGCTAGTCACAGCGCGACAACTTTAGGAAGAGACAGAAAGGACAGGAAAGACCACCGACTGTCAACTGAATTTAATTAATGTGCTACGAGCGCTTTTATAGGGAGTACAAGAACCGTGTTCATGCGCGACGACAGGTGTGAGCACTACAAAATAAGCTTAACTGTGAAAAGAATACTCCCTCTCGGAAAGGATAAGTGAACGTGTAGTGATGCACTGATCATTGGTTTACCTGATAAAAAATACTTCTACAAACGTTAAATTGGCATTAAGTAAACCTATTCTCGTGACGAATGGGGCAAGATTGACTATTCCTGTTGCTGTTTAGTACACACACTTTTGAAAGCTTGCAAGGGGTGGAAAACAACACGCTAATATCATATCTGCTGGCAATTTTTTTAATTGTGAGACACATGATGTGGTATAACATGCAAAGGTTTTGGTCATTGTTTTTTGTTGGTCCTGTCTTCTTTAACATTACTTTATGCAGGAGGGTTTTGCAAACGGGTGTGATGATTCTGTTGGGATACCCAGAATCTTTTAGTCTTTTAATCTGGTTTTTAAACCTGACCTCACCCTTGTGCTAACATGACTTCTGAAGGGTGGCCTGAGTACATGTGGTATCAATTCCTCTTTCTACTAATTTTGAATGCCCACTATGAAAAGACAGAACATTCTTAGCACTCCTGGGCAGATAGCACCAGCCAATACCCCAACAGCATCATCACACTTGTTTGCGAAACCCTCCTGCAGAAAGTAAAGTTAAAGAAAACAGGACCAAAAGAAAAAGAGAATGACCAATCACCTTTGCATGTCACACGGTACTATGTATGTAAGGTGTCTCACAATTTTAGGAAAAGAGCCAGCAGATATGACATTGTTGTTTTCCACCCCTTGCAAGCTTTCAAAAGTGCATGTATTTACAGCAACAGGAATAGTCAATCTTGCACATTCGTCACTAGAATAGGTTTACTGAATGCCAATCTAATGTGTATAAGATGCCGCTAACATGTGGAAAAGTAAACATAGGACAAACTGGGCAATGCTTCAATGATCAAGCAAGAGAGCATGCTTTAAAAGTTAAGAAGGGCTATAGTAGTCTCATGGCCGGGCACTGTAAAGAATGTAAGTGTAGTCCTAGGTTTCATAAAAGACGGTTTTTAAAAAAAAGCAAGCAGAAAAATGAGAGATTTTAGAACTCTTTATCAGGAAGGCCAAGGATCGATGCATCAGTACACCTTCACTTATCTTTTCCGAAAAAGAGTATTCTTTTCTCGGTTAAAATTATTTTGTCATGGTCACACATGTGTTGTTGCAGATGAGCCCTGGTCTTGTGCGCAGTATAAAAACGCTCGTAGCACCTTCAATAAAATTCAGTTGACAGCGCTCTTTAACGTCCTTTTTGCAATAAGATTTTTATTACAGAAAAAATTTCATTTTCTTACAATTCAGGTATAATGATGAGTTTTCATTGTATCGCAACATGGAGCAAATTGCATCTAAATACGGACAAAAATCACAATTTTGTGAAATTCATGATATTTTCTCGTATATTTCAGCAGCTTGAGAGGTCTAAAGATATTTTTTCCTCAAAATATACCTTCTGTGGAGTAAGTATTCACTGCTCAGATATTCATACAAAGTGCAATATTGCAATAAAAAATGCAAACATAACACATTTTGCCTTTATTCTTGGAAGCGAATGTGGCAAAAAAATTGCATTATTATTATTGAGCTTCAAATACCTTACAGAAGCACATTTACTTAACAGGTAGACCGAATTTGCTTTAGAAAAAATAAGCGGTAGATTTAAAACGAAATTTTCCACAAACAGCACACAGACGGCATTATGCCAGGAAGTTATAAGCCAGCCACATGAACAAAACTTTTTTTCTCGCTGAAATATTCTAGCAGTTCACTGTTTTCAACGCAGTAAGTCAGCACTTTTTTTTTTCAAATACAATTCAGATGGTCGCCAAAGTGGCTGGGACGTTTGTCATGGAATGGTCCAGCTATATTTAAGCAAAATAACTTACACAAATAACTGTTTGTTCATCTACCATGACCACACTAGAAAAAGTTGTTCAGGCATTGTGACACTAAAATTTTCAGTGTCGTACTGCCTGAACAACTTCTTTGATAAACTCCAAACTCACGCCGAGAAAAAGCCGCTCAATCACAGTGGATGTTAAAGGCCTTGCGGCCGTAGACAATGTTGAAAATAAAAAAAATCAACTCATCAGTGCTGTCACTTCTTCGTCATTACTGACACGGAAGATTTTTCGGTTATCCATGTGGAGGTTCAGGAAGTAGGCTTGCTCTAGGCTGGGGCCGGGGGGTAAACTACCCAGGACGTCAGCGGCACCCTCTCATCCTGTAATAAGAGCAAATATGACTTCTCATAAAAGGATGTTCGTGCTGTTCTGGCAGCACCATATATAAAGAATGTGTAGTGTGTATCCTTCGAAATGGCGTGCAATTGGCATTACACTGAACTCAAAGCATACAACCCATACATTCCAATAATTTCGTATGATAAAGGTAAGAGTTTTCCAGCATACAGCAAATTCCCCAAATGAGGTGAAGTTGTAAGACTACCGCTCAAAAATGGCACTTACGAAAGCCTGAACTCACCTAAGATTCAAATTCCTTCTAGGGTAGTGAGCCAGTGTGAAAAACAATTCCTTAAGTACAACGTTAAGAACATGTAACATTAATCAAAATGCACAAGAAATTTACCTCTTCATGTACAAACAGTGAAGACATCTCTGCTTTCTCTTTTACATGAGAACAAATGATCTTGGGCGTGGCACTAGCGAAGAGGTCTGCAAAAAAAAAAGTAAAAGATTTACTGACTTTAATCACGCCTCTAACAATCTGAGGAATTGTTACAAGTCACCAATCAGTGCAATTCTGACTGCCTCTATAAGGGCATCAAAAACGAACAATTTTCTCGTTCTTTCTACTCTCACAAGACGCTCCGTCAATGGAATCTAATCCAAGTTTGACGCTGTGCTTCCTATTTACCTGCTTTCTAGACGTAGGGCTGCGAACATGTGTTTTGTGCACCTAATCTAGCACAGAAATTCGTCATCTATAATTCAATCATCTTAATTCATTGTAATTTGATAAAAGGTGTGATAGCTCGTCCAGCTTTTAAAAAGTTGCGGGCCTGCAATAAGCACTGCCTTGCACATATGAAAGTACTTCTTTAAAAAAAAAATCAAAGCTTGCTTTCAGAAAAATCGTCTGGCATATTTGGACAACCAAGCCCATCCTCTGATGGCAATCAGGGGTACGCTATTAGCGATTATTGACTACGGGATTTACAAACGTAACCCGTGCCTAAATACTCAGTTAAACACAATCACGCAAGTAAGAGCACTCGAACGACACCAACGCGCGCGGATGCCGACTACGTTGCAGCAGCCATGGCTTATGCTAGAGCTACCGCACATAGCTCGAACAGTCACGTATAACTCTCTCGATTCTGTTATAACGCCGAACATTATCGCAGATGAAAGCGAAGCACGAAAACAGCAAACAGAAACGAGGGAAAACGACGCACGGCGATGGCCACAACAACGCGCCTTTGGAAATCTGCTAGATCTTTCCCTGTTGCTGGTGGCACTTGTCCTAAATAGCTTAAAAGACCGAGGCGCACGTGCTGGGAGCATCGCGGCATATCAGCACCTCCAACTATACCGTCTTTAAGCAAAAAAAAAAAGGCCATTTCGTACAGTGCGCCTCTGTACATAATTTTTGCTTTTTCTTTCTTTTTTTGCGTTTACACCTACAGAAGCACGTTGCACATTTGAGTATTAATATAAATGTTATTACGATGTAGTCCAAAGCACATCTTAAAACAATATAAATCACTTTGTGCAGTTTAGAGACAATGTGCGATCAGCAACTAATCCCACCCTTGTTAAGTGATCACATCACTCACTATATGAGTGATGCAGGCACTTACACAACATCGCGCATAGCAGTGTGAACTCGTTCAGTCACACGTTTAATCGGGCATCTGCAACAGGCCCGCGAACGCATGCTGTTGTAAATGGCTGGCAGCCTACTTCGGCAGAGCTGCTGCAGGCGCCCAGCTAGCGCTGTATGATTACTATTTACGAAAACAGTACTCACCGTTAACAGGCCCACGTTGTCCGTGTCCGCCACTCCATGAATATTCCTTAATCCGAGCGTCACTTCGAACACGGTGTCATGCGTGACCACCATTGAATATGCGCCTGTTCGCTAGAACACACACAGCGACCAAGACCCCAGACCAACGCAACGCATTTGAAAGACGATGAGACAGAGAGAGCGACGTTGACAGAGAGAAAGAGGAGGCACTGGCGGCGGCTAAAGCGCCGCGGCGGCGCCGCAGCTGTCGACGCAGGTGTTTGGTGACGCAACTATTCGCTTATCTATGCCGCCGTTGTGGGAGCAACGCTGGCCGGGGGGGAGCGGGGGGGGGGGAGAAGCGGGAAACCCGCCAGGACGGCGCCGAAGAGCAAAAGCTATGGCGCATACGGCGGACGGCCGTTCCTCGCGGAATGACTCCTTGTAAATGGCAATTCTCCTTCCAGCCAGTCGCACAGCGACGCAGGTTATTTACCAGCCTCGGGTTCTTGGAGTATTTTGACGGAATGCGATTGCAGTGGGCGAAAAATAGTGAAACAAAACTTGCGGAAAACAAAGTGCACCATGGAATGGCCAGAAACAATAATTATTTCGTCCTCGGTGGCATTAGCGGGACAGCATCGCTACACCTTTTTCCAGAGGAATTTCTTTTTGCATTGTCTGTGTTTTTGCGTATGGTGCCGCAAACACTGAATGCGTAGTCGAAGCTGGAACAAATTAATCCACAGTCGCGGATGTTTAGAAGGCTTGTCACGCACCACGAAACGTGCCGAGGTTGTTATAACAAGCTTTTTGCTGACCACATGATCAGCACATAATTCCATATGGTTACCCAATGAGCTAGCTAAGCACCTGTAGCAAAGGCAGGGCACGTTCTTGTTAAACGTTGTTAATATAAACGATGGTTGTGCATAAGTGCCGTGACAGCTTTCCGTGGGAATTGGTCATAACCCACGTTTTCGAGCGTAGAAGCACCTCAGCATACCTAATCAGCTATCACATCAAGTTCGTAAGCAACGATCAGGTACGAAAATGTGCAGCTGTTTTCCATGTACTGAATAGTCCATGTACAGTGCGTTGACAACCGCCATTCCTTAAGCCATCTCCCATATAGACTCCTAGTATGAACAGGTGTGGGACCTTAAACAATAAGAAGCAGTGCCTCCCCCCCCCGCACACACACACACACACACGAAATTCGAGGGCGCACGGGCTGATACACACGCATACTTATTCACAGGCGCACACACATACACGTATACACACATACGGTCACACACACACGCGACCGTAAACGCACGCATGCATGGGCGTAAACATGTGCACAGGCCCGCTTGACACAAGCACGGACTCGCACATACACGCGCACGCACACATGCACGGGTGTACACACAATCGCGCTTACACGCACACACACCCATACTCGGGCGAACATTATTTGTGCGTATATAATCCATAGCAAACATGCAGCTTATAACCAACGCTAAGGAAAGCTTTCGTAACATGGATTGCAGTTAATTGCCATTATAGATGAAACGCGATTTGCTTCTGCTGACATTCTGCTGTATTCGGAGAGCACCTTCACACATTCTAAGTCAATTAGGCCGTCATTTAACGCAAGGTCCACATATTCGTGCAGTAGCTGCGCTGCTCGGCTGCCAATCCGAAGGTCGCGGGTTCGATGCCGGCCGTGGCAGTCGAATTAAGGCGGAGGCGAAAAGGTAGAAGCCTTTGCACTGTGCGATATGAGCGCTCATTAAAGAACACCAAATGGTGAATATCTCTGCCGCTTTCCACTACGACGACCCTCATAATCATATCAGGTTTTTGAGACGTAAAATCCCAAATATTATAATTATGTGTTCTTCTTATGCTGCATATTCCATCTGATGAATCGGCACCTTCACTTTTCTCAGGCACAAAAGCACCCTTAGAGCCTATTTTAGGGTGCTATTGAGGCAAGCACCCAAACAAAGGGGTGCTTTTTTTTCAATCGACCATTTATGGGGGGTAAAGGGTGTTGCAAAAGGTGCTTTCTCGTAAAAGCACCCTTTTTACACCCTTTTGGGTGCAAAAATTTTTACTGTGGGTGAGGGTTAAGCTTTTAGGCAACATCCCAGACCTGGCATACCTTCACCTCCTCGACAACTATCAAATTTGGGAGGGGTGCGAACCACTCCCGATTGATTGCTACAAATTAAACTTATAAAATGAAACCAAAGGCACCGAAAGCTCCCAACACATTTCGTTGTCATTTTAGTAAATGCAACAAGAGCATGAAGTATCGCGGCATCCGGAAGTATGCCATCTCATTTTACCGCAAGGTTAAGTAGCACAGTTTATAACATGGACAAGTGCGATGAGAATGACACGACGCTCCCTACATTCGCAGTTTATTTGAGAAAAGAGCTTGATGTATATGCACCCACGTTGACGCCAAGCGACATGGATTAGAAATAATGGGCACTGAGAACTTATCCAATGATAACTTTTTGAGTACTTAACGATAAATAATCGCGGTATGTGTAGAAATAAGCTTAACAATACATGCGTTTTTACCCGCAAAACTACATACGCGCAAATGCAAGAGATAAAGCGAATCATGTGCGGCGCATACGCAGTTTTCACGCTGTTTTTTTTTATTTCTTCCAAGAGCAAACAGCAGTCAGCCATGTGAAAAGCCGCTACAAAAGCTTGTACATATTCATGGCGCTCTCCCCATGTGCTCATGTTCATCGGCGTTGTTCTGTGTGTACACTTTATGCTGTATGGTAAAAGAAAACAATTTAACCATGTTTTATAAAGTAGTTGTGCCAAGCCACCTGCATCCCCTTACTCGTGAAGGAAGATTGTAAGGTACCCTTATGATCCATCTCCACTTAAGGGAGTGAATAGTTGCACATCAGTGGAAACTCAACCGCATCGGCAAATGATGATCGTGAAGTGCACGGTAAACTCTGGAAGACGGGTGGTGCGCCATATAATTGTAAAAAGCTTGGAATGAGCTTCGATCAAAAATGTGTTAAAAATACGAGGAATGAGCTCCGCAAGTGCGACGATGTGAATATAATGAAACGTCAATTACTGAGTATTACATGCAAAAACTTAGCTATGTTGGTAATGAATGCCCTTTTGTTTTCACTGCTTGTTCTTTACAGCATGGTAAAGGTGTTCTTTTGGAATGCAGCCGTCATAGTCAAGAATCCAACCCGCGTACTTGAACTTGGCAGCGGCGAAGTTAAGTTACGAAGTCATCATTGCTGATCGTGCATGGTACGAGTGCCCTGATTAAGCGCATAAAACACGACGGACCAAACCTACGTCCAGAAGTTACCTGCGCTACGAAGAGTGAACGTATACATTTATGACAAGGATGCAGCAATGCTATTGACTGGGAACATCGCAAACGCACGACAAGATTTTTACTGACAACACTAGCGCATCCATGTTTCATGTTACAAGTTTGACCTACCTGCCTTTTACTCAACCTTAATCTCTCTCTCTCGCTCTTTCTGTTATGCGTTTTAATTACAAAAGAAACGTCGGTTTCAGTGTTTGGCTTGGTATCCTCACAAAAATGTTAGATTCTGTTTTTTCTGCATGATGCTGCGCCTTTCTATTTTGTCAGCAATTGATGAATGCCTAGAAATTTATAATATTACCAGTTCATCATTTAAAATGCCTTTCCTTGATTGCCATCTGAACTTTTTTCAGTTTTTTTTCTTCATAGATATGTTTGAAGGTTACGATGGCCCAGCAAAATGCCCTTCTCCTAAAGAACATAGGGGAAGTTTCTATTCGCTCTAAATTCTGAAATGAAAAAGTGGTCGAGTACTGCGCTATTTCACGCGCAAATAAGCGCATTTACACACTGCCGGCTGAAGGGTGCGTGGTGCTGGGAGTGCCTACGAGAGGCTCCCAAAGGGGCACGTCGATTGCGTGTACGGACGGAAAATGACAGCGACAGCTTGATAGACAATGTTGCGCCACGTTCGTCTTCGAAGATGACGGATCCCAGAAGTGTGTTGCGAAACGGCGATTGCCGAAAGGTACCTCATACACTTTTGAAGCGGCTGACGCCGTAAGCTCATCCTTGTGTCACTGGGTCGAATCCTATATCCCATTCCCGTATAACGCCCAGTTTGCACTAAAATGCGGACACACGATCATCCGGAAGGCAAAGAAAGAACCCGAGTAAAACGAATAGATTGACGTTGAAGCGTACGACATTTAAAGTTATAATATCGTGACTTCTTAGGGCGCGCTTTCCTACTATAGTTATGAACAAAAAGAGTAGATGAAGGCAGGCTGCTACATCTCATTCGAGTGCGTCTACACTTACGCCCAATAAACAGCCCCTTTTAGGCTTTATACGATTATACCATAGTCTCAATGGGACAGAGTACTGGTGAAATACATGGTTTGACGATGCAGCAAGTTATACGCCTATTGGATGCGCAATACCGCCTAGCGGCGCCGGAATGTAGGTAATCTTGTTGGCTTCCAGCCACCAGTTACAGGTGTTGGCAAATTGTTATAAGGAGCACTTGTCTGGATGTCAATATTGTTTAGTTGCATCTGTTTGACCCTGTCTACACGGTGGATTCATCAGATGCAAAAATTAGCAAAATCACTCGTACCTGCCATGGCCACTCTCCAAACTCGGCCTCGCCTTTCCCGTCCTTTGTGAGAATACGGCTGTTGATGCCGTTGTCGTTACGGATGCCGCAAGAGGCCACATACGGCGTTTCCGTGACGGCCGACGGCTCCGCACAGCAGACCTGGTCTACGCCAGGGCACTGCTGGTTTTGGTCTCCGAGCCCATCTAGAGGAATCTCTTCTTTAGGAGGTAGCTTGCGGCGTGCATCCAACAAGCCGCCACCATCCTCGGAGACCTTGCCTTCCTTGCATTGGTAGTAGGGGACGCAAACGCACTCGCCCAGTGGTACACCTCCCTCGGGGCCTGTATTAAGTAGTCCCCAAATTGAGCTGAATATGCAGTGTAGGAAACACCACTAAAATGAGCTGAAAGAACTATGTAGGATTTACCACTAGAATAACCTTGCAGGGTTTGGCCCCCAACGAGTAGAAGGCTCGTACAAAAGTCACTCCCTAAACGAGCTGAGAGGCTGCTGCATTGGATGTAGTCACTTTCGAAGGAACTGTCGAGTCCTGTTCTGGGCATGAAGAGCTCTTCGTCTAGGCATCAATGTGTTGGGTATTGAATTCAAGCCATGCATTATTACGTAACACGGGCCAACTGGCCCAGCATTGCATTCTGTCAAGTTTCTTTTTGAATCGCACTAGTTTATTTTCATTTTGGGACCCTTGCCTGTATATTTGTTTATCTTGTAAATTTTGAAAGCAATGAACTGCAACTCAATAAAGAGCTGAAGGACCTGTTTTTGGGTCACCCCCAAAATAAGCTGAAGGGTCTTCGCCCAGGTAGGCCAAGTCCTTCTGCGGCGGCAGAGGCTGTGGCGGGGGCAGGCGGACGTGAAACTTACCGGCCAGGCTGTCACCCTGCTGCGCCTGGGCCGTCAAGCACGCCGCCCCAAGTGTCGTCAGCAAGAGCCACATGATGCAAGCTGCGTCTCTGCACACACCGTACCACAACGTTTGACTACAGAGGACAGAAAAATGCTTCGGCGAATGTATGGTCTGACGTTCTCAAATCTTTACTGCAGTATCATTCTTGCACGGGGAAGCTATCGCTGCGCATAAGAAAACGTGAGCTGCTGCTCACGCTCTTGTATAGAATTAGAACACGAAAATAGGCAAAGTTTAGCGTATAAGATTGTTGATCAAGAAATTACCACAGTGACGAAATGTTCCTGCACCCTAAAGAAGGCCTTCAATGACTTAAACACTGCAAGCATGCATTTTCTATTGAGGGGCCTTGCAGTGTGTTTCACGAAGTGCCGTCCTATGTTTCCAGTATCTCGGACTACAGACACATACTTACAAGCATATCGCTATGTTCTGATGCGGTGATCCCCAGAAGCATTAATGAGAACATCACTTTTCCCCATAATTTGACTACGTCTACTGCACAGCAAAGGCTTCGCATATTCTGTACACCCCACAGAGCCAAAAAGAAAAAAAAACACGTCAGGTCGAGTTCGTCGGCCAGCTTCGAACACCGAGCTCTAACACAAAATTCACCAGAAAAGCTTGCTGTGAAGGCTAGCATACTTATTCCTTGAGTAGCAGCCTGCAGAATCAGCATAATCGTCAGCAGGAGGCATCGGCGTAGAACACAAACTGCCCGAAACAATCATCTAGCTGAAGCTGAGAAATTATTGTTTCGCACATCTATGTAGAAGTGACCGTTTTCTCAGGCGTGATAAGACTTTCTTGCGGGAAACTCATTCTTAAGGCGTAGCGGATCACGTCAGGTACAGAGAAATAAACACGCAGCACGCACACAGCTGTCCTTGTCGTGAGGCACTACGCCATACAAAGTATGAATAACCATGTAGCCCGGCAATGTGTCCTAAGTAAATTTTCCACCTTTATCAAAGACAAATCATCAAAGGTGCCAAGGCGGCCAGTAATGACATTGGTGACAAGGCGCGAAAAATACTGTGCAGGGAAATGAACCCGCACTACACTCATAAAGCCACTGCAGAGAGAAGCCAGTTCGAAATTATGCGCTCTCAAATGTTTGGTGTTTTGTAACAGCTGGCACAACAGGTGAGATAACTTGCACACCCAAGATGCTACCTGGAATGCAGTAGCAGCTATAGTAGGAGTACTGCAAGTATACGTTTTACTTTTACATCTACCATCGGTTGACCAATACACTGCCGCTCCGATTCCCTCAGCCAAGACATTACCGCGCCTCATGGATGCACAAACGAAAAAGCGCTACATACGAGTTTCGGTGCAAAATCGTCACGTGGTCGTGCACCCAGCAGACAGAGATCGAGACATTATTAGGGAGAACTTGTGCCCTCGAATGGAAAGCACAACAGGCGTGTTTCAACGCTAAAGTGGAGAAGCCAGCTTGAATATACTTTCCGGCCTGCTACTCAGCAATAAAAGAACAGAGACGTTATTAAAAAAAAAGAAAACCAGTGCAAAGTACAAGCACTGCACACTTGCCACGTTACATTTCCCTAGTTTTGTTATCGACCCAAAACACTACACAATTCACAGCGCAAACCACGCCTGCAGTTTTCGAGAAGCTTCCGGCCTGTACTAGATGATTTCGATAAGATCACACCTACTCTGTGAACTGTACAGATTATTCTGGAACCTACGCCACCGCCAGCGATAATATTAGAACATTCGACGGCAAGAATATAAATGCCGATGCGCTTTGCCGCTTGTCAGTAGTTGATCGATGGCCAACGCTCTGATCGCCGCTATCAGTCCAAGACTGCTACTGTAATCGGTCATCCCGTTTACCGGGCACAGGTTCGCCCAAATAAACAGTTAAATTCTAACGCAAAGTCTCCTGTCTTCGGCAATGTCACGACCCCGTGACATCTGGTGGAGGTGCTGCTTCTTTGATGTTCCGGACGCCCCCTTCAATCCGCGACCCCCGCCCAAGCGGCAAAGAAGACACGGACGCTAACCCTGAACAGCGAACAAGCCGCAGGCAGAGGGGACTACAACCAGAGTACGGGCCCCTTCCTGAAGCAGCCAGGCAGACCCGGATCCCGACATCAACTACTGCAACCATTACCGCCCCCCTGCAGCCTGCACCACTCCTGCTCCGGCAACCCAATGAGCCGCCAAATTTCCGCGGTTCGCCACTTGAAGACACGGAAAGCTGGATCAAAAGGTTCGACCGCGTTGCCGCCTTCAATGACTGGACAGACGATTACAAGCTCCGGCATGTGTATTTTGCCTTAAACGATGTTGCTCGGACTTGGTTCGAGAATCAAGAGCGAAGCCTTACAACGTGGGACGTCTTTTGCGCCAGCTTCCTCACTACTTTCGCAAGTGTGGTGCGCAAGGAGAAAGCTGCAGCTCTTCTTGAAACCCGCATGCAGATGCCAAACAAAAACGTGGCGCTGTTCACGGAAGATATGATTAAACTTTTCCGCCATGCTGACTCCGACATGTTCGAGGAGAAGAAGGTCCGTCTGCTCATGCGAAGAATAAAGCAGGAACTCTTCGCCGGGCTGATCAGAAACCCGCCAAAGATGCTCGCCTAATTCATTTCAGAAGCATCTACCATAGAGAAGACGCTCGAGATGCGCACGCGGCAATATAACCGTACCTGCTCGTCTACAAGCTACGCCGGCATTCAAGGGCTTGGAACCACTGAATTGCGTGAGACGATCCAAGCGATCGTGCTAGAAGAGCTGCGAAAATTACTTTCTTTAGCGCAGCCTCACGAGGAATCCATCGCGGACGTCGTACGCCAGGAGATCCAGCAATCGCTGGGTGCCACCAGCACGTAGTGGGTTGACAGCAAAATCGGCTCTCAATCTGGAGGAAAATAGAAGATCGCGTCTTTTTCTTCTCAGCTCGAGAGCCAGCCACGACTGACGCGTCATCCTAGTGCTAGCTACCCGGTGGTTTAATAAATTCCCCAGTACTTGTGACTCATCGTGACAAACTGGTGGAAGTGCTGGGTAGACCCCCCACCCAGAAAGCCGTGATACGAGTCCAGTGCCAGTCAATACTCCCGTGCATCGGACCAGCCGCCGAATCGGAATTGCCTCCGAAAGCCGACGATACTGCTCCCACCACGTCGACAAATATGACCAGCGCTTCGGTGCGAACCTCGGCAACCAGCACGGGAAGCACGACGTCGAACCGCTACACGTTGGAAAGCCCACGCGCACCGGCGACGTTCCATGGCACGGAGCACGAGGACGTTGAGGACTGGTTGGCGGACTTCGAGCGCGTAGCCACCTTGAATCAGTGGGACGACGTGGCGAAACTGGGTCGTGTCTATTTCTATCTCAAAGATGGGGCACGTACGTGGTATCAAAACCGAGAGGAGCAGCTGACGACGTGGCCCGAATTCTCTCTTAGACTTCTGCAGACCTATGCCAGTGCTGATCGCCAAGAACGAGCTAAACGAGATATTCTGGCCCGCGTCCAGTTGCCAAACAAAACGGTTACCACGTACGTCGAAGACATGACGCGCCTCTTCCGACGGGCCGATTCAAGAATGACGGAGGACAAGAAGTTGCGTCACTTGATGCGCGGTGTCAAAGACCAGCTTTTTGCCGGCCTCGTGCGAAGCCCTCCGAAGATGGTCGCGGAGTTCTTGTCCGAGGCCGTGACAACGGAAAAAAATGCTGCAGCAGCGATCCAACCAATACGACAGGCAAGTCAGTCGCACGTCTACTGCCGACATTTTCACCGCCACTAGAACCAGCAACGACTGTCTACGTGAACTCATCCGTGATATAGTACGTGAAGAGTTAGAAAAGGCTAGTGTAACACCTCATCCTACGGTTAGCTCTGTTGCAACTGTGATCAAGGATGAGCTGCACCAGGCCCTCCGGGACACGTTGCTTCCTGTTACAGCTGTGCCATCTCCTGCCGAATACCGTCGTGAGACAACCTAGGCGGAGGCCTTGAAACGCCCTGCTGCATCACCGCCATTATTCGTCCATCCTGTTCCGGCTGTTTCACTACAGTCAGCCCAGCACATACCGTACTATAAAGGCACGTACACGCCACCACCGTTGGCCTTTGTCCCTGGCCCTTCTGTCGCCCATCGTTCAGTGGAACCAGTTCAGTACATTGACGATCGGCGTACGTCTCCTCGGAAGTCTGATGTTTGGCGCACACCTGATTGCCGGCCTCTATGCTTTCACTGCGGAGAAGCTGATCACTTGTACCGCCAGTGCCCATATCGTCGTCTTGGGCTTCGCGGCTTCTCTGCGTACTCACCGCCACCCCGTTATGGCCAGAGACTACGCGAAATCGAAAACTACCTCTCCCAGCAGCATACACCAGAACCCCTACCGCGTGTCGGCCAAAGAACGTGAAGCGATACGTACGCAAGTCAGCCAGATGCTTGACGATGGCGTTATCAAACCATCTAACAGCCCGTGGTCATCTCCAGTCATACTTGTCAAAAAGGACGGGTCGCTACGCTTCTGCGTCGACTACCGAAAGCTTAACAACGTGACGAAAAAGGATGTGTATCCGCTGCCGCGTATCGACGATTCGCTGGATAGACTTCGTCGTGCCCGCTATTTCACTTCTCTAGATCTCAAAATCGGGTATTGGCAAATTGAGGTAGATCAGCGAGACCGTCAGAAAACAGCCTTCGTAACTCCAGACGGCCTATACCAATTTCGAGTGCTCCCTTTTGGCTTGTGTTCAGCGCCTGCAACTTTCCAGCGAATGATGGACTCTGTCCTGACAGGGCTTAAGTGGCAGACTTTTCTTGTCTACCTTGATGATGTGGTGGTCTTCTCTACCACGTTCGAGCAGCACCTTCACCGCCTGCGCAGCGTGCTGGAGGCTATCCGATCGCCGGACCTCACACTAAAGCCACAGAAGTGCCACTTCGGCTATAAAGAACTAAAATTTCTTGGACATGTAGTTAGCGACGAAGGAATCCGGCCCGATCCGGACAAGCTTGCGCTGTTGCCGAATTACCAGCTCCTGTTGATAAGAAAGCCATCCGGCGCTTCGTTGGTTTGTGCGCCTACTATCACCGGTTCATTCATAGCTTTTCACAGATAGCGGAACCTCTGACTCGTCTCACAAAGGATGACATGCCGTTTGTCTGGAAAAACGAACAACAACCTGCTTTTGATGAGCTGCGACAGCGCATGCAATCAGCGCCCGTTCTCGCCGATTTCGATGATGATGCTGACACGGAGGTCCATACCGACGCTAGTAACATTGGGCTCGGTGCAGTGCTCGTTCAGCGTCAAGAGGACATCGAAATAGTGATAGCCTACGCCAGCCGCTCTCTATCCCGTGCCGAGGCGAATTATTCCACTACGGAGAAAGAGTGCCTCGCAGTCGTGTGGGCAATCACCAAGTTTCGCCCGTACCTTTATGGACGTCCCTTCAAGATAGTGACGGACCATCACGCGCTCTGCTGGTTGGCAAGCCTGCGCGACCCTTCAGGCCGGCTAGCACAGTGCAGCTTGCGGCTGCAGGAATTTGATATCACCATCGTCCATACGTCCGGCCGTAAGCATGAAGACGCCGACACACTGTCAAGCGCACCCCTTCATGTCGTCAGTCAGGAAGAAGAGGAAGACGAAGGCTTCCTGGGCGCCGTTAGCGCATCAGACTTGAGCAAACGGCAGCGAGATGATGCAGAGATTCGTCCAATCCTTGATCATTTAGAGGGCTAGGACGCAATCATACCCCGTCATTTATCCCGCTCGTTGACGTCGTTTCGCCTGCGAGACGGTGTGCTGCACAAGAAGAACGCTCGTTCGAACAACCGTGCTTATCTCCTGGTGGTTCCTCAAGACATGCGAGACGACGTCCTCTTCGCTTGCCATGACGAACCCACATCCGGTCATCTGGGCTACTCAAGGACACTTGCCAGAGTGAGCTAGAGGTACTATTGGCCAGGACTTTCAGCAAGCTCCAAGAAGTACGTCAAGAGCTGTAGGGAATGTCAGCGCCGAATACAACCATCTGTTAAGCCAGCTGGTTTGCTTCACCCCATTGAAGCACCCTGCACGCCGTTTGACCAAGTCGGCGTGGACATTCTCGGGCCATTTCCCCTGTATGCAGACAGCAACAAATGGGTGATCGTCGTGACCGACTATTTGACGCGCTACTCTGAGACGCAGGTGATCCCACGAGCCACGGCTTCTGAGGTAGCACAATTTTTCATGCGCCACATCGTGTTACGACACGGTGCTCCTTCCAGTTTAATAACGGACAAAGGGACGGCATTTAAGGCGCAGCTTACGGACGAAGTTTTCAAACTGAGCAACATCAGACACCGAAGGACAACTGCCTACCACCCGCGAACCAACGGACTTACCGAACGACTGAATAAGTCCCTCGCAGACGTGATCTCAATGTACATCGACATACAGCACAATACATGGGACCGGATCTTACCTTACGTAACCTTCTCGTAATAATACCGCCGTACAAGAGACCACGCGATTCACGCCATTAAGGCTTTTCTACGGCCGCGAAGTGCAGACCATGCTAGACTCTATGCTACCGTGTCAAGACAAAGACGAGTTGGCAACTGATGCCGAAGAATTCGCAGAGCGTGCTGAAAAAGCCCGACAGCTCGCGCGACTGCACATCGGCCAGCAACAGCAGGCAGACGCACGACGTTATAATACCCGCCACAGAGAAGTGTTTTACAGCCCCGGAGAACAAGTTTGGGTGTGGACGCCCGTCCGTCACTGTGGCCTTAGTGAAAAGTTACTGAGCCGGTACTTTGGCCCATATAAAGTGTTACGCCACGTCAGTAACATGAACTACGAAGTGGTTCTAGACTCGACACCCCATGCACGGAGCAGGACACGACTGAGGCCGGACGTCGTTCATATGTTGCGCATGAGACCATTTATTGCGCGTAGTTCGTAACTTTTCCTTTACCGTACAGCGTTCCTTGCGTTTTTTTGTTTATTTTTGTGAACTTTCTTTCCCGTCCATTGACGTTTCCTATATTGGCACGCTCTTCCAATTCTACTTTAACTTTATCCGTATTTCCAATTTTTTTTCACGTGCCTATGTAGTAGCATCTCGGTGCTGCTATGTAATTTTCCTTTTTCTTTTTGGTACTTGTTTTTTTTTCTTATCGGAAGGGGGCATAATGCCACCAGCACGTAGTGGGTTGACTGCAAAAGCGGCTCTCAAATTGGAGGAAAAAAGAAGATCGCGTCTTTTTTTCTCTGCTCGAGAGCCAGCCACGACTGACGCGCCGTCCCAGAGATAGCTACCCGGTGGTTTAATGAATCCACCAGTAGTTGTGACTCATCGTGACAGGGCGTTTCTCAGCCTCAAGAGCCTCAGCTGCAAGCCATGAGCTATGCTGCTGCAGCCCGCCGCTACGCCCCTCCTTTACGCACACGCCAAAACACTGCCCCATTACACTTCCGTCGCCAGACGCCACCGCCACCACCACCCCCACCGACGCCCTACCGTTCGCCAGCGGCACACGCAGTGCGCCGAGGAAGACTGACGTCTGGCGCACCCCTGACCACCGCCCACTCTGCTACCACTGCGGCGAGGCCGGACACACATACCGCCGTTGCCAGTACCGACAGATGGGACTGCATGGCTTCGCCGTCAATGCACCGCGTCCACAGCCAGAAGAACGGCCACGTGACATCGCCGACTACCAGACAAGAACTCAGTGGACACCACGAAGCCCTTCCCGTTCGCCGTCACCCGCCACCACACGTCACCGCACCACCGGCAGTGCTCTGGCCCAACGCGGGGCCGGTCTCTTAGCAGCAACCGATGGAGGTGCGGTTACTGTGCGACAAACTACCGAAGATCCTCCGACGACGACGACGACGCTGCGACAGAGCTTTTTGAACACAACGCCAACCAGGCAAAGCCCTGACGGCGAAACCTCACTTACCGAAGGTGACCTGACGACGCAACATGGAAGCAGCGGAACAAGCCAACGCAGCCGTGACCCGACGCCACGCCCTAACTGTAATGCAAGACGGCGAACTAGCGACCTTGACGTTCTTATCGACGGCCACAGTGTGACCGCTCTCGCGATACTGGAGCCGACTAGTCCATCAGTGGGTCGTTCGCCGTGAAGTTAAAGAAAGTTAGGACAGCTTGGGAAGGCCCTGAAATCCGCACAGCCGGAGGTCACCTCGTAACGCCTGCAGGAATCTGCACAGCGAGAGTCACCATTAGCGGCCGTATTTATCCTGCAGACTTCGTACTCCTACAGCGTTGCTCGAGAGATGTCATCCTTGGCATGGACTTATGCCTCCATGGTGCCGTCATCAACCTAAAAACAAAGTCGATAACGTTATCCACAGAAGAAGCACTACCGCCGCGCACACCGTCAGGAAACCATGCTTTGAATGTGCTAGACGAACAAGTCACCATTCCACCTCGCACGAGCGTCATTATTTCAGTCGGCGCTCCTAAATCACACGACTTGTAAGGCGTTGTTGAAGGCAGTCAGCATCTGTTGGTCACCCGAAATATTTGCGTCACAAGAGGAATTGCAGAGCTGCGGGGAGACAAAGCAACGGTTATGCTCACGAATTTCAGCAATGAGTACAAACATGTGAACAAAGGAACAACGGTCGCATACATCGAAGAAATTGTCGAAGCCTTCGCCCTCGCCAATTCTGCGGAACGTGCTCAGAGGAACCAAGCCCCTCCCATAGCTTTCGATGGCAATCCCAGACTTCCGAACCATAAGCAAGAACAGCTGATGATGATGATATATAGTGTTTCTTGGCGCAAGGGCCACGTTGTGGCCAAAGAGCGCCAATACATGCGAATAAGCAAGAACAGCTCAAGGCCGTGCTCCTGCAATACAAAGATTGCTTTTCGTCGTCATTGAAAATTCGGCAGACCCCAATCGCGAAACAAATGCCAGACCATTCCGTCAGAGTCCGTACAGGGTTTCAATGCGAGAACGTGAAGCCATGAAGATACAAGTTGATGAAATGCTGCGGGATGACATTATCCAGCCGTACAAGAGTCCAAAGGCATCCCCCGGGGTCTTAGTGAAGAAAAAGGATGGGACCCAACGTTTCTGCGTTGATTATCACCGCCTGAACAAAATCACAAGAAAGGACGTGTATCCTCTCCCACGAATAGATGACGCACTTGATCGGCTCCATAACGCCAACTACTTTTCGTCAATGGACCTCAAGACTGGCTATTGGCAAATGGAAGTCCACCAAAGAGACCGAGAGAAGACTGCGTTTATAACACCGGACGGCCTCTTCGAGTTCAAAGTGATGCCCTTCGGTCTTTGCTCAGCGCCTGCAACTTTTCAACGCGTTACGGATACAGTAATGGCAGGATTGAAGTAGCAGACTTGCCTTGTGTATTTGGACGACGTCGTCGTGTTTTCCTCGAGTTTTGACGAGCATTTACGGCGCCTTGAAGCTGTACTTCAAGCCATCAAGACGTCCGGACTCGCACTAAAGCCAGAAAAGTGCAGATTTGCGTACGAGGAGCTCTTGGTTTTGGGGCACGTTATTAGCAAGTGTGGAGTTCGCCCCGATCCATGGAAAAGAGCCGCCATCGCCGACTTCCCGCCGCCCACTGACAAAAAGGCGCTGCGCCGGCTTCTGGGCCTGTGCGCCTATCATATCATAGGCGGTTCGTGAAAAACTTCGCCCGCATCGCCGATCCTCTCACTAACCTTACCAAGGCCGACGTGGAGTTTAAGTGGGAAACGCCGCAGGAACACGCTTTCCAGGAGCTTAAACATCGCCTTCAGACGCCTCCGTTACTTGCCCATTTCGACGAATTTGCCGAGACAGAAAGACACACTGACGCAAGCAGCGTAGGTCTTGGCGCCGTTCTTGTGCAGATGGCTGACGGACTTGAAAGGGCTATTAGTTACGCCAGCCGATCACTATCCAAAGCAGAAGCCACAACATTCCACAACAGAAAAGGAGTGTCTCGCCATTATCTGGGCTACGTCGAAATTTCGCCCCTACCTCTACGGCAGGCCCTTCAAAGTTGTGAGCGACCACCACGCCTTGTGTTGGCTAGCCACCTTGGAGCACCCTTCAGATCGCCTCGCACGATGGAGCCTGAGACTTCAAGAATATGACATTACTGTCATTTACAAGTCCGGCAAGAAACACTCCGACGGCGACTGTCTCCCATCGTGCGCCTGTCGACCAACCACCACCCGACGACCCGGATGACGACTACTTCTTGGGAACGATAACCGCCGACGACTTCGCTGAACGACAGCGGGCCGACCCGGAACTTAAGGCCCCAATAGAATACCTCGAAGGCAGGACCGCCGAAGTACTGAAGGTATTCAAGCGCGCACTTGCATCGTTCTTCTTGCGAAACGGTCTTCTACAAAATCAAAACTTTTCACCGCTTCGAGCCAAGTACCTCCTTGTGGTGCCTTCAGCTCTGCGAGCAGAACTCCTGCAGGCCCTGCACGACGATCCGACGGCCGGGCACCTCGGTGTTTCTCGCACGCTCGCGAGGATACAAGAAATGTACTACTGGCCACGTTTTACCACCGACGTCACTCGTTATGTGAGGACATGCCGGGACTCTCAGTGACGTAAGACACCGCCGACAAGGCCAGCGGGACTTCTGCAGCCAATTGAACCACCTTGCCGACTTTTCCAGCAGATTTGTATGGACCTACTGGGGCCGTTCCCGACGTCGGCTTTCGGGAACAAGTGGATCGTGGTAGCTACCGACTACCTCACGCGCTACGCCGAGATAAAGGCCCTTCCCAAAGGCAGTGCATTCGAGGTAGCTCAGTTCTTCGTCAAAAATATCGTCCTACGTCACGGCGCCTCGGAGGTCCTTATCACCGACAGAGGAACGGCATTTACTGCCGACCTCACTCGAGCAATCTTGGCATACAGCCAGACAAACCATCGCCGGACGACAGCGTACCACCCACAGACCAACGGCCTCACCGAGCGGCTTAAGAAGACGATAGCCGACATGCTGGCAACGTACTTCGATGTCGAACGCAAAACGTGGGACTCATTCTTCCGTACGTGACCTTCGCATACAACACGGCGGTGCAGGAGACAACGCAGATATCTGCATACAAATTGGTCTACGCAAAGGAGCCCGGCAACGACGCTCGATGCCATGTTTCCCAACGTCACCGATGAAGAAAACCTCGATGTGAGTGTGTACCTTCAACGCGCCGAAGCCCGACAACTCGCGCGTCTCTGTATCAAGAATCAACAGATGACCGACAGCCGCCATTACAATCTTCGACGACGCTTCGTGGGATACCAGCCTGGTGAACGTGTTTGGGTGTGCACGCCGATACGCCGACGCGGACTAAGTGAAAAGCTTCTGCGACGGTACTTCGGACCGTACAGGGTGGTTCGACGTCGCGGCCCACTTGATTACGAGGTTGTCCCCGACGGCATCACGAACTCTCAACGACGCCGATCGCGACCTGAAGTCGTCCATGTCGCGCGCCTCAAGCCGTTTCATGCGCGTTAACCAGCTGAAACAGTGTTTTTTGTATTATTGTATCGTGATTTATTCATTGTACTTTCTCGCATTATTGTTGTACCTTCATCTTTAGCTAAAGCATCGGGACGGTGCCTTTTTCAGAGAGGTCAATGCCACGTTCCACTTCCCAAGTTTTGTTATCGTCCCAAAACACTACGCGATTCTCAGCGCAAACCGTGCCTGCAGTTTTAGAGAAGCTTCCGTACAGTAGTAGATCAGTTCGATAAGATCACGCCTACTCTGTGAACTGTACAGATTATTCTGGAACCTACGCCACTGCCAGCGATAACGCTAGAACATTCGACGGCAAGAGTATAAATGCCGACGCGCTTCGCCGCTTGTCAGTAGTTGATCGACAGCCGACGCTCCGTTCACCGCTATCAGTCCAAGACTGCTACTGTAATCGAACTTCCCTTTAACTGGGCACAGGTTCACCCAAATAAACAGTTAAATTCCAACGCAAAGTCACCTGTCTTCGGCCACGTCATAACCCCGTGACGTGGCCGTACACTGCTAGGGGCAAGCACTGTCGTCGGCACTCTGATTGTCGGCGGAACGCGTTGTTTGCAATAAACGTTCCACCATTATTGTTGCAGCTCACGTAACCTCTCGAATAAACTTCACTCATTACATCCTGTGCCTAATCCTAGCAATAAGCGCACGGTACTTTTACGACTAACAAGAGCAAGCATTGCAGCGTGGCATCGATAGCGTTGCGCCGTGGTCTGCTCCGAAGCGTTGCTCGCAGTGTTTGAGGGCGAATCTCGAAAACATCAAAGCAGAGCAACAAACATGCCTGGCATTCCTTAAAGCATGGCCGAATACCAAAGCATGTGCTCTACCACTAACTGCGATAAATGCATTTAGTGGTGAGCACCACAATGTGGTGGCTTGTTTCACTCGCATGTTTGGTAAAGGGGTACTGACGCCAGCTTTGGGCTCGCGTTTGTCTGCTGCAATGTGTTGCTGGGGGTCTGTTAGTGATGACCCGACACATCGTTTGCTGTAGCACGTGACATTTAATTTCAGACTTCTCATTATCAGCCAATTTCAGTATCGGTTTGAGGGAGCTCCGATGACTAGGTGCAACTCTCGCCACCTAGCGTATGCAGCTCTTGACCACGTCAGCACACAGGATTGACACTCCCACACAGTCCGCATCAAAAATCACTTTCAAATAGGAAACGGGACTGCAGTGTCGCGAAACTTTTAAAGCGTGTGCCACGGCCACACACTCGCAACCTGCCACCGAGAAGTATAGACTGCAGGAAGAAACGCGGCAAAGAAAAAATGACGGCTATGAAATTATTGCAGCTTGTTTTATTGACTGCAGTGTGGTGACGGGAGGTAATTAGGGGGTCCCCAAAGGGTGTCAGTAGCATGATGAAGTGAATGGCTCACGCAAACTTCAAAATGAATTTAAACATCATCCAAGCTATACTCACCATTTGTAATTTGCAGATAATATACAAATTTTCACGTGAATCGACCTCACAGACTTTGTCAACCACAAAATTGTGAGTCAGTATTACAACACTGCACGGGCCGATACTTCCAGCCCGAGCCCAGCCCGGTTTAAAAACTTTGTGCTCCGGCCCGCCCAAACCCGGCTCGGTGTTTTCAAATACGCACCGTACCGGGCCCGAATAGTTTGGGCGCATCCCGTGTCAGTCAAGTATGTCTTCATCATAAACTAGACATTGTCCACTTTTCGGTATATTGTGAAGATACCTGCCACACACAAGATATATTGCAGCGAGTGTGATTGAACTTCTTTCATTGTCATGACTTTCACTGGTATACTTCTATCGATTTGGTTAATTACGCCCGCGACAATTTCGCGAAATACCTGCAGGGTTACCAAAGTATAATTGTCATAGCTGGCCGTCTCCTGCGCGCGGTGCTAACCACCCAAACTTGTTTTCGCATTTCAATGAACGACCACAAAATATAATATTCTAATTAGGTGAAAAAACTGGCAGAAATTTAGAGTTTGAGTCTACAAAAATTTAATGCGAGGAAGGGCTGTTCAGTAAAAGTAACAAGTCTTCAGCGAATGTCATTTATTCCGCCATGCAAATGAAGAAACACGCTACAGCTAGCACTTTTAGGAGGAATAAACCACGCTGGGCAGCGTTACATATTTGAAAGCTGTCATTTCAACTCCTGGGCTGTCTCTAATGTATACAATATTTTCGCGCTCAAAAGAAGATGGTTATTGCCTCACCCTTCTCTGAGTCGCCACAGCCGCACTTCCATAAATTTTTCAAAGCGAGCCACACCCATTGGCAAGCGAGCCACCATCCTCGTTTTTCCCCGAAGATGCCTATTTTGTTTCCTTGTGAAGGCCTTCCATCTTTGAAAGTGTTATGCCTTTGCGGAAGAATATCTCCAGCTTTTATTGGCCCACAGCAAATGCCATCTAGATAACTTCAGGCATGCTCACTGTGTCTGCCTCGGCCTCTGAGGTCACTCCATTGTGACCGGCGTGTTTCACAGCACTGAAGTGCATACGCTTGCTCTCTTCTCACGATAGTTATAGCGCGAGAACAGAACGATGACACAGAGACAAGAAGGACTCGAAGGACACTTTCTCGCAATCTGTACAGCTGCAAATCCCAACTGTCCTTGTCTCTGTGTCGTTGTTCTGTTCTCGCGCTACAACTATCGTCATGCCATACCAACTAGCCCAAGCTGCCACACTTCTAAGTTGCTCTCGTCGCTTGACAGACACGGATTGGAAAGCCCGACGAACGTTTCTGTAGCTTGCTGGTGTACTTGTTGGTGGCTTGAAAATACCGTCTTTTTCTGTGTTCGTGAACTGCAGTGTAAATATGTGATGCGTTTTGCGCATTGGATATTCGCAATCTATACAGCTGCAAATCCCTACTGTTGGGTGATGCTGCATGGCGATTTGTCGCGGCAAAGGAACCGAAGTTGCGAGTGTTCTCGTTTCCCAAGGACAACCGCGAAGAGCGAAATTGGAGCCTGTCGTTTGTCAAGCTGACGTCGACATTGTTTTCTTCGTGACATGAAGGTACGTTTGTCTGTACTATTTATTACTAATTGATTTAAATGGCCGCATATTCCCCTTGTTCCGTTCTTGCTCTGAAAAAAAAAAGGTGTCATGCGTGCTTCTGACTTTTTAGCGTAAGCCCTGGCATTAAAATAATGAACGCGGGTGACAGTACATAGAACAGGCATTTTTCTTTGACGGTCGCTAAACACTTAGCTGTTGGCAATTAGGGCCGCAGACTTATTACTCCTGTTTATTTGGTTCATAAAAATGGAAGGAATGACTTCATACATCGGTTTTGTGCATAATATTTTTGCCGGTATTCAGGACGCTTTATTGCGGTCAGCACTTTAGCATAATATCTTTTCTTGAAATTTACATGCTTGTAGACACTTACGGTGAAGCGCTTTCTTAATTGGTTTTCAGGTGCGATTTCTAGTTCAAGCTAGAATATTTTAGAATTACTACATTTGCATACCTATCCAAGAACCAGCAGTGAAGTAGAAGCGTCTACGAGGGCTACATGGTTTGATAGAGACCCAGTGCTAAGATATTTTTCAGGACCTAAGTTACATGATCAACTACACACCATTGCGAGAGTGCCCAGAACAAATGAGTGAACGCCGCTTATTGTGTTGGTCACAATATTTTCCTGCGAAACTGAAGAATGTTTTTAATGCAATGGTCTTGACGCTGAAAATGTGCCGAATAACATACTCGTGGCAGCAGCACAAACTATCCTCAATAACTACGTGCCCATGAAGACAGATGTTCGAAAGAGTACAAGTAAACTGCACAAACTTTAAAAACGTCTATAAATAATCTTTCTGCATGCTGTACATGTTGGTTGTGTGGGCGCGCGCGCGCGCGTGTGTGTATATAAAGAGTGAATGAAATTCACTTTATTTACTCGGTTGCTTTGTTGGTCCATCAAATTTTTCTCCTATAGATCAACCACACGTTCGATAACATAGAATCTTTGACCTTTTCGTGGAAGAAATGACTCACACGTGAGTCTCTAAATGCTTTGAAGCACAATACATCACTTAAAACACCGCCCTTTTTTGCCCCAAAGACAAAATAAAGCTGTGAAGCGAGTGAAACTCTCTGCGAATGCTTTATCGCTTATTGGGGGACGATGGTGGCAATAGATTCACAGCCTTCCGTACGCGCGCTCGCTCGGGCAAAACGAGTTACGTCACGGTGGCAGTGAGCAGGCCTGATAATCTATAGGCATTGGCCCGGCCCGCAGGCCGGGCTTGGGCTATCGCACCGGCCAGGGCCCATGCACTGCTCTAGTCAGTATCTCTAACATCGAAGACACTGAGAGGTGTAGCTGCACATATTATCACTGGCTAAAAATAAGCGCTCCGTGCTATAACGGCTTGCTGCTAAACCCCAAATGCAATCGCAGAGTTCGCCTATAGTCCATATTCGGTCGCCTATGCTATACAGTGAAGCTCTATATGGCTCCTAACGCGGAATTTCTTTGTGAGCATATGTAGAAAACTAGGGCACACTGGAGCGAAAAGAGACCATCTTCATTAAAAAATGCGCATTCAGAAGTAAATGATGTTTTTTTTCATTTTTTCGTTTTTGGGCTAATTGCCAAGTGAAGGCCGAATGTATCGTACTTGAAAACGCAACAATACAGCTTGCGCAGAAATTCGAATGGTCAACGTATGAACGCTCAAAGAAAAGGCAAAACGCATTGCCAAAATTGAACCAGAGATTATGAAAAACGCCAATAAACATTAAATGCGAAGAGGGTGAGGTTCAGTGGCTGTGTGCCATGTCCTGGAGAACCTACACATTCATATCATCCGAGGTTATTTGTTTTGCGATAGCGCTGCAAGATGGTCACACGTACCTAGCCTTGGTTTAGCGCATCCAGTTGTGCTAATTATTACCGCTCGATTGCAATATGCGCCAGCCTGAGTGGCCTTTGTATGGCTTCGGGAAGTGGGTGAAACTGAACACTTCTCTAGGTAGACGAACAAACGACGTTCTGTAAAAGTATACAAGAGACCGGCAGGCAGTAATTGAAAGCACTACTTGGTTGCTTGCAACTGGAGTGTCCTAAAAGCCTAGCACCCCCCCCCCCCCATTTCTCTTTTGTTAAAGCGAAAATGCGCCAAGCGCATTCAGTTGAACGCGAAGCACAGCAGCACTAGCATTACGGCACTGAGCCTTCTAGCACCGCGAACTCTCAATACCTCTGTTGATGAACTCTGAGCAAATAGGAAACCGCCGCATTCGGCAACGCAGACAATGTAGCCAACTTGGGAGAAATGCGCTCGATCAACATGGACGAAGAAAAGGACGCAAATCGGTGTATCTGAACGATACGCGAGTCTACTAGCCCACCACTTTCTTAATTTTCACATCAGGTTCGCCATGCAGTCATATGATACCATATCACTTTTGAAATATGCCATGTGAACGAAATCACCGCAAGGGCAGCAAGAATTTGAAATGTGAATCATGACAAATGTCACAATTTTCATGTTATCACCAGTCACTTATGTTCGTGATATAGTGATGCTATGGTATACCAACTTTGGTATCGATACAATTATCGAAATGGCGAGGAGCGCTAAAAGTTGCAGGGGGATAGAGATAGATAGGTAGATAGATACATAGATACGCTCAATGTCATCGAAGTTCATTAAAAATGCTTCGCATTTAGAATAAAACTGCAGATTTGATGGTGCACCCCTTTCAAAAAGGCATCTGTTCTGTCAGAGTAGCCTTTATTTGAAACTTAGTACACAAAACTCTAAAACAAATTTCCTTGTACTCAAACAAATAATGGATGGAGCAGGGAAAACGCAGGAATGATCACTACTCCGAGGAACTTCCGTGTGACAAGCATTAACTTCTGTATAGTCATTCATATTTTTAAAGAATATTTAGTACCACAAAGGAAAAAAATCAAATTTTCTAGAGTAGCTATTTTGTGTTGCATAGCGGTAACGCCGTTCATTTTCAAAACTTTATACAGCGCATTGCACAACTATTGCAAGAAAGTCAATTAACATGATTGAGCCAATGTGATAGAAACTTCTGCTGAGGTATATGGCCTCGAGTCTTGGTTTTTCGGCGATAAACTTTGGTTTATGAAACAAGAACTTGAAACGAGACAAGACTGCGCCCCAAGTACCAGGAGCAACATGTAAATTGTTTTAGACTAATGTTCTGTTTACGACACCAAGTTATGTGGACAAGCCCATTAGGGCCGTCTCTTGTCCAGGGTTGCATATTGCCACTAATTTGCTTGTGACATTCGATATTTTATGGAACATGATTGAACATTTATCTTGGTTTGCGTTGCCAAATATCATTACATTTCTGGATGCGAGAGTTACGCTTTTATGACAGGCACTGACTAATGTTTTCGACCCATAGTGGTCATGTTTCACAAACAGTTAATCAAAACACCGTCATAGCACTTGGCACCGATAGCTAATCAGCGAGGCTGAAAAGTGTGGTTCCGCTGTTTTTCGTGAACTAGGATCTAATGATGCGTTTTCTGTAACCGCTTTTAACTTTCCTATTACCGTATTTAAAAGGTACATGCTTGAAAAGTTTTCATTGGTGATGTTAGGTAGACAAACTTCAAGAACATCTACATACGTGCCAATTCTTGCTGCAGTGGGTATCGTCCCTGGCCATACATGCGTAAAAACCCAAAGTGCAAACACGGAGACCCTTCCAGGTAGCATACGGTACCCTTCATATATATGATACATGTTCATCGTAGTGTCTGCACAACCACTGATCGGCACATTTTACCACCTTCTAGACTTGTACAGCTGTGATGTACAATACGTGTATAGAGCTTTGAAGAAGGCCGCGTTAAGCGAGAGTGCCATCAGAGTGAAGAAACTGATGGATTAGCAAGAGTTTTTTCGCCATATGTTGAATTCCATAGACGACAACCTGCATGCCTTCGTACACAGAGTGTCACTAGCAGCGCCAATAGTAATATAGAAAAGCTGGCAGCTATATAACACAGCTGTCGGGATCCTCGACTATTTCAACCAACTCGAGCTTGCTCTTCGCTTCGGCATCACTTTAGGCACAAGCGTTTAGGGCACAAATATGTTAATGAGTTCAGGAAAGTGAATTCACCTGCGGAGCTAAAATAGCAACTTTTAAGGACCCATTTGAAGGTCATGCACGAGTCCTATAATGAGGCACTCATGGCTACAGCGATGAATCCGCTCACTACCAAAGCTCTCTGGGGTCTGTTCGGTGGGACGAGTGGCTCGAGGAGCACCGGCATTCACGGACGACGACCGAACTAACTGCGCAGTGCCCGCGCCGAAATGTGGTTTCAAGCATGAAAAGGTAATCCTTAGACAAAATTTCCGGACGATTTCCAAGCAAGTGCGCGATATCTGGAGCTCCAAGAGCCGTTACCCCCCAGTGCTATGCCCTTGACAGGGAAGAGTAACTAGTCTATATCTGAGCCTGGCAGAACTGGTAAACGACCTTCATGAGCCAGAATATCCAAGCAAAAAGATGAAGAAGCTCAAGGGGAAAATTCCAATGTCGCTACAGAAGCCACTCACCACGCAGGCCCAACAAAGCCTGGCGTACGATCACTGTCGCTTTCAACTTTGCCTGCCTAAATACACGTTCAGCGTGATAACGCAGCGTGTGCCGTGGAAGCCACGCCCCCGCAAGTCGGCGTACCTTGCTGCAGACACTTGCGACGCCGAAGCCCCGATGAGAAGATGACCGATGACCGGAAACCACCGGGAGCCAGACAAGTCCGTCGGAAGGAAACCACCTCCGCTGGCGATAGCAGCAAGAAAACACACGACTCGCCGGCGGCTGTTTAAATAAGTGGCAAGGCCGGTTCCGCGAGAGCGAGGGGGAAGGTTCACGTGACACGTGGCCTTCACCTGACTAGTCGCGCCGGAAAGGGTCTGAACACCACGGGCGTTCTCATGACGACCTCCGCGGCGTCGGTCGAAGCCCGCTCTGTACGACCAGCTTCACTTTCCACGAAACGCAGCACGTGTTGGCGCGGACGCGCTACACAGAATATCTGTGATGCTCTCGGTTCGAAATTAAGATGCACACGTCCCTTCTGGTCCGTTTTTCCAGCATGATCTTAAGATCCAACGAAAGCACTACCCCACTTTCGGAACAGCGGTATATGTGGTTGCGAAGATTGATTTCTTAAGATATATTTCCTTATTTGAAGGCACCATCTAGATCCTTTAAAAAAACAGTCGGCCCTGATAGAGCTGCGTGGCAGGTTGAAATTAAGACTCTAACGGAAACACGTCTTGTCGTGAAACGACAAGGATGCAATTAAAAATTGACACTTAACGTAACCCCATTTTGTTTCTTGCCAACTGAAGGTCATGCTTCTGCACTCGATACATTATAAGTGCAGGCGTCATGCAAGCTGTCCTTAGCAGATTACGCCCCGCAGCATTGCTTGATTGATTTAGCGGAGCGGTCAGTGGCGTAGGAAGAAATTTTTTCGAGGGCAGTGGGGGTGGGGGGGGGGGGCACCTTCATGATTTTCTGGCATGGCTGGAGATGCAGATGTCACGAATGCCATTTCCTTGTCTGTACGTCATGAAAAATTAAGAAAAAAACTGACATAGGTTGGGAAGGGGGTGTTTAGGTTTGGTGTGACACACCCTGGTTACGTCACTGGTTGTCGTCACTGTTTGGCCGAGCTGCTACAACGGTTGTAAGAATTCATGACACCGGGCCTCAATTTTCGTCTGATGTCAGTAATAAGTACCTGCAAAATGTTACGTTTATCTAGACTCACATATTGTTCCGATGAGTGCGAATGAAAGGAAAAAAAATCCAAAGCCTTAACGCTGATTTACGACAATGGTGTCTATCGCTATGCTGGACCTACTCTCTTTTTTCTCACGTGTGCATTTTAGTATAGTGCTATGACAGAGCCCGAAGGCATTCGTTACGCGAGCGTCATGAGGTGGGTAGGTGCTGCATTGTACGCCGTGCAAGGTGAGCTGTACTGATAAGGCACCGGCCACGGCACTCTTGAAATTTGGTTCCAAGAGTAAAAAGTAACTAAAGAGATAACGTGATAAGCTGATTCGCAGAACGGGCGAATCAGCTCATCCCGGTCTGAACAAACCCTCCAAAGTAGATAGCCGAAATCGGAAGTGGTGGACCTTGGGTTCAGAATCTGTCCACCACGTACTAGCAGGCTAACTCGGAAGCCTCTATTTTCCGCGCTTTTGTTTGGAAGAAACATTTGTAAGTTTGTGCACCGCACGTACGTATTCAATGATCACGAGGACCAGGCGGTGTCAATCACGGTGCAAGTCTTGCACCGTGGTCTCAATTCAGGGCCAAGTAATCTGGGGGTAACAGAGCACAAGTACCTCAAAGATAGATATATGGAGGTACAGGAAAAAAACACCGGCAGCAAAGGAAAAGAGGAATGCTGCAACGTATGCAGCTTTTCTGGACACCAGTGGTTTAGTTCGCATGGATGACACCACGTGGCGTATCGACCTTAAAGATTTCAAAAGTCCCGCCATGGCGTATGCAGGAACGTAGCAATGAATAAAATATAATAAAAATACGGTACACGTAAACCGTGTAACTGTCGCTTTACCTCAGGGCGCAGAAAAAAAAGGGCGGAGTGTGGGCGTTATCGGCGAGCACTGGTGACGAATTCACAGTTTTTCTAGACATACCGCGCCAAACAGCTCACACCAATGCACCCGAAATGTCTGGCCGTCGTAGACGCACCCTTGTTGCATCAAAAGAAGCTTATTATTTTTGTTTTCTGTTGGCTTGTTTTTAGTTTCTTCGTCGCCGTATCGGTGGGGATAATAAAGGAGCATGCTGCTTTCCTGCTTTCGTGTTCCCTGAGTGTCAAGCATCATGCTTGAGTAAGGACAGGACATTGCGCTTGTATAATAACCAATATTTTGTGTATGCGCGCGACTTAAGTTATGCTCGCTTGCTCCTTGCGTTACAATAAAGTCAAACTGGATAAGTTTGAGAACGCTGGAAATGAGAGTGTGAAAACGAAGTTCAACATATGTATTTTATGGTTTCATTTAGCTTTTGTCGGAATATCACTCCCACCTCCAGCTTGTCACCGTCGAAGCGGCTGTGGCTCGAACTTACGCACACGGTCAGGCTTGCTTTTGCACCGCTCCAGTGGCACACGGACATTTTAGCTCGCGATCAAGGCCGGTGCGGTTCAAGTTCGGTTCAGAAGTTAGCCACTCGGCAATTAAAAGTAACCATGCAACAGCACCTCAGACAATGTCGGAATCATGCCTGGGATAAAGCGCGCCTGTGTCAGCCTGACGACGCTGTCGAGTCTTCATTCTCGGCACTTTGTAGTCCCTACCCGCGCGAGTAAAAGAGAGAGAGAGAGAGAGAAATAAACATTGAACTCCTCAGTGAAGTGCCTACGACAGAGTAAAACATAAATTTATATTGGTTCAATTACCATTTTATGATACTTGTAAATATATGGTAAGGTAGTTTAGAGAGTTTTTAACTGAGGAGGGAGCTTTATTGTTTACTAAAGTATTATTCTTCAAATATACATTTCAGCTTACGAGGAGTTATTGAGGGAGCAGTTACCTCGCTTCTTTTTTTAACATATTGCTAAGCACTACTCCCAGTCATGATAAAATATGCACACATGTATATACATATGCTTTATTTTTTTGCTTCGGACAGTGATATACAATCACTATATATTCGCTTACATACGTATAAGTGAGCAATCAATAATAGATTGCAGACTATTCGTTTCTGTCTAATTGCTTCAATGATCACAATTACAGTTAAATTATTATATTACAGTCACTAGTATCTAGAATAACTTGCAACATGCGGAACATATCACAGTTGAATTCGGTAAAATATCGGGGAATACCTCATGATAACCACATCCTTTGGCATAAGACCAAGAAAGGAGTACGGGCATTGAGAATCTTACGAAAGTTGCGCAGCAGTCAATCAGGAATACGGAGAGAATCATAATTATGTTTCACAAAATCTCCATACATGCAGCTTTTCAGGACACCAGTGCTTTAGCCCCATATTAGAATTTCGATGTGTTTTATATTCTGGTGCACCAGATTTTAAATTGTGTACTCATTTTGGAGATTGATATTCACATGTTGGATGAAATCGTGCTCTTAGATCTTCAAAAATTACCGGTATATGAGATATGGGAAAGTATTTCTTTTCAATGGTAACATTCCCTGACAATGTGTACAAACTAACCACCCCACATTCTTCGCTTACCCGGAACTGAGTTCTGAGACTACGGCCTACTGCCCGATATAAGTTTGAGATGCCTGCTTTACAGCGTTGAAGCACTGACTTAGCACACACTAGAAAAGACGGAAGTGAGAAAGTTTCCTTTGCACAGAAATCAATGGTGTCTTGCACCGAAATGCGAAAGTTTCGAACACTTTGAGCAATTGAAAAAAACACTTTCCAATTTTTTTTTTTGCAAAACTTTGGGAAAAAATGAAAAGTAGCAACCGTTTTTTAGCTATGGCAATAGTTTATTGCCGATTGTCAGAAGGTGTAACTTCAATATTGTAAAAGTCAGAATTGAAATTATATCTGTGTTTTCACAAATGAATGTGCCATTTATCAGATCGAAGGCAAGTTAGAAGCACTCCTTCTGTTCTCTGCGAATGGGTGCGGCTTCATAAGATTGTTACGGCAGTTAAAACAAAGAACCTATGAGTGTCTATTTCGTCGTGGCTACGACTATAGAAACAATAAAATGGTTAAATAATGAAGTGCTACCTTTTCTTCTGAGTCAGTATGCCCGGCTTCAAGTGACCCTTCTCATTGTGTTGACATGTCGCATTTGGAAAAGCGCAGCTGCTGTTGCATTGCATATTGACAACGGGTCCCTGTTTTAAGCCAACAATTTCCCCGACCGTGAAGTTCATCCACACGTTGGAAACTGGTCAGACTGTTGCAGAATCTACTTGCACACGGGTTTATGGGCGCAACTGGTCGCACAATTATACGAAGTAAGGTAAAAATGCAACAATAACGGGCACCACAACAACATAAATCTGCGCACCATGACTTCACCCGAACGACAAAGCTACGTGGCCTTCAGCTGCAGCTCTCTAGGTGATATTAATAGCTACTGATCAACCATCATTTTATGTTTTGGTATCATGTGCGGCGTTTTACTTTCGTGTTCAATGCTAGGTGCTACTTAAGCTTCATTTCTGTGTGTATAACCCCACGGCATTTTTCGCCAGTTTTTCTAAATGAGCATCACTATATAGTCTAGCGTATGATAAGGCTTCAGGCAGAGTGCGCGAATTATTTCGGAGACCGTAACTCACATTGGTGACTTGGCAGCGGTACACTGTGTATGCCGTTGTATGATGTAAAGAAGTGGCAGCTGTTTGGAAAGCCCCATATAGCACACTGATTACCAAAGGATGACAAGAGATCCACGAAGATTACGCATTGCTGCATCAGCTGTCTTTAATACCACCAATGCTGACCAGCCGGCGAGTCAGATTACCAAACATGCGCAAGTTTCAAGATTGTCACGTGCAATAGATTCTTGAACAGAGGAAGGCGCGCATAAAGAAAGCGGCAACACCGTGCACATAAACTATGGTAAATTTCGGCAGAATATTAGAAAGAAGGGGGAATAACCAGTCGTGTCGTGGCGGGACTTATTATAAGCAAGTTAGACAAAACGCAATAAAAATATTATTTTTTGTTAGGATTTAATGTCTCAAAACCACAACATAAATATGAGAGGCGTCGTAGAGGAGGGCTCTAGAAATTTAGATCACGTGGGGCCTCAAGCATTCTCAACTCTATCGAAAATCCAGGCGCAATGGCTGGAATTCGATTCCGCAACCTGCGGGTCAGCACCCGAGTGCTTTAGCCACTGCACCACAATGGTGGTTACAAAAAGCAATGCAATATCCCTATTCGAAATAATGTAAACGTTGTGATACATGACCACACTTGCAGGTCACACAAAACATGACATAACAAGCAAATCGTCTGCTGGTCACTGTCAGGCTACCACGCATTCATCAAGATGCCTGATATAGAATTCGACTGCTTAGAAAACACGTGTCGTAACCCGGCTACGACGCTTCCATCTCAATGTCCGACAAAGAATTTGACCTCTTGAAGAGCACTTGTAGTAATCCGGCTACAACGCACCCATCATGCATGATGTCATACAAGAATGTTTACTTATTATTCGGCCACCACGCGTTCATCGCGATGTCTGATAAGAAATTGCGCTTATTGACAAGCACGTGCATATCCAGCTACAATGTGCCCATCATGATGTCCAACAAGGAATTTTACCTAATAATCCTGCCGCAACTCATCCATCTCAATGTCCAATAACGAATTCGACTTCTTAAAAAGCACTTGTAGTAATCTGGCTACAAAGCGCTCACCATGATGTTCAGCGATAAATTTCACCTATTAATCGGCCACAACTCGTCCACCACAGTGTCCGATAAAGAATTGGTCTTGTGTTTCCGTTGCCACGTTATACTCACAAACTGTTATTGCGATAGCAATATTATTAACACTAAAGGCTGGATTTCGCCACCTGTGTCGACGTCAATATAGACGTTGGCGTCGATGTCATGCACCATATATGTATACGTATTTGTATATATGAAAACGCAAGAAATAAAAGAAAAACAGGTAGAAGGCTCCGGGGTGGCGGAATAGAACGTGAGACCTCCGCGTCATCAATGCTAGGCGTTGACCACTACGCCACCGAAAGGTATCAACTTCAAGGGTCAAACGGTAAGCTCTTTATAGCTACCACTTACCGCTGTTGCCGGGCATATCCGGGGGGGGGGGGGTACTATCGTGTTTTCAGCATTATGAGAAAGATGGCGCAAAGAGCACGCGGCAACTTCATCCCTTGAGCGTAGTTTGGTCCATGGAGAGGAGGGGAGTGGACGATCTCTCGAGCGCCCTTATCTCCCGGTAAAGAGGATCATACGTCTTGGTGGCGGTAGGCTTGACTAAAACGATTCTGTTGTAGTTACGGGAAGCCCAAAGGTCAATGCGATCTTCGCACACCCTCCGTTTGCGAAAAGGGTGTGCTTTTATGAGACAATAAAGTAACGATTGCAACGCTTATTCCCATGCATCTGTATTTGTAAGTACGTTTCGTGCGTAATTTGTGCGTGATAAACGCCGGCATGTTTCTGTCTGCTTGACA
Organism: Rhipicephalus microplus; assembly: GCF_043290135.1. Classification (NCBI taxonomy): domain Eukaryota; kingdom Metazoa; phylum Arthropoda; class Arachnida; order Ixodida; family Ixodidae; genus Rhipicephalus; species Rhipicephalus microplus. Next base: position 12,056,789 of record NW_027464589.1, read on the forward strand.
TTCTGCGCGTGCCCTTCCGATTTCTTGCTATCGCGTTCATTGCTTCGCCTTTGCGGCAAAGCTGTGACTTCTTAATCACATCGGTCTACCTAGCTCTCTGTCTCCTCTTCATGCGTTTGCCTTCTCTGGGAATCCAGTCAGTTACCCTTCATGACCACCCAATATCCTGCGTACGTGCTACGTGTCCGGCCCATGTCCATTTCTTTTTCTTGACTTCAAGTATGACATCTTTAACATCGGTTTGTTCCCTGACCCACTCTGCTCTCTTCATAGCTCTTAAGGTTACATCTACTATTTCTTTTCCATCACTCACTGCGTCGTCCTCAGTTAAAGCTGCACCCTCTTTGTAAGCCTCCAGGTTTCTGCTCCGTAGGTAAGTACAGACAAGATGCAGCTGTCATATACCTTCCTCTTAAAGGTTAGTAGCAGATTACCATTCATGATTTCAGAATGCTTGCCGAATGTGATTCACCCCATCCTTACTTCACAAGTTATTTCTTTCTCATGGTTCAGCTCCGTGGTTACTACCTGTCGTAGGTAGACATGTTCCTTCACAACTTCCAGCGTTTCTCCACGTATCGCAAAGTGATGCTTTTGTACCGAGATTGTCCCACATTAGTTTGGTTTTGTGCATTATAATTTTCAGACCTACGTTTCTGCTTTCCATGTGCAGTTCAGTAATCATGAACTGTAATTCGTCTCCTGATGATACCATCAAGGCAACGTCAACAGCGAATCGACATAGCTAAGCTACTCTTCATTGCCTCTTATCTCTAACTCTTCTCAGTCTAGGTTCCTTAACACCTCCTGTAAACTCATGGTGAATAACATTGAAGAGATTGCGTCTCTCTGCCTTACACACTTCTTTACTGGGATTCTGTCGCTTTCTTGATGGAGAACTATGGTGGTGGTGGGTGCTCTGTAGATATTTTCCGGTATGTTTATGTAGGGATCTTTGATGCCCTGATTCCGTAGTGCCTACATTATTGCTGATGTCTCGACTTAGTTAAACGCCTTCTCGTAATCTTTGAAAGTATAGGCGTTGGTTCTATTCAGCGCATTTCTCATACCTGATTGAATGAATAAGACATATATGGTATGAATATGGCTTATTGTAGAGCAGCTGGTAGAAAGTTCTGCTTGAACCGTTGGCTGAATAAACTCTAATATCGTCTTTGTTCTATTAGCTCATATTTTAGCAAATAGTTTGTAGAGAACAGAGAGTAAGCTGGTCGGCTCGTAATTTTTCAGGTCCTTGACATCTGCTTTCTTATGAATTAGGATGATGTTGGCGTTCTTCGAAGATTCTGGTACCCTTCCCGTCAAAAGATACGTTGTATATAAAATGGCTCATTTCTAACATAATTTATCCGCAATATTTCAGGACGTCCATTGTTACCTTTTTCTCGCCATTGGCTTTGCTTCTTTGCATTTCTACGAGAGCTTTCCTTACTTCCCCTGTCGCTACAGGTAAGATGTCGGATTCACCTGTACTATTATGCTTTCTCACAATATCATCCTGGTTCTTTTGACTTCTGTAAAGCTCTCTGCAGAACTCCTGCGCCATTTCGGCTATCCTATTCGTATTGATTATTACATTGCCTTCCTTGGTTCCCAATGCATACATCCGATTTTTGTCTACGCACAAGTCTGCCTTCGCAGCTTTGAGGCATCTGCCTCGTTTAAATGCCTGCTCTATGCCAATTTCAAGCCTGCTCATTTTATACCTCCTGATTTTGACTCCTTTACGCCGATTTATAGAGTTTGAAAGCTCCACTAGCTCGTTGTGTCAGTTGTATTTGAGGCTTTCATTGTTTGTCGTCTTTTGATAAGAGTTTCGGTCTCCTGAGATAGTTCGTCAGTTTCCCGCCTAGTAACAGTACCTCCAGCTTTGATTGCACACTCTTTGATAATACTAGCAAGATTATCGTTCATTGTATGAACGCTAACGTCGGTAATCTCATTTTGGGCTTCGAATCGATTCTGAAGTGACATTCCGAATTCCTGTACTTTTCCTCTCACCGCCAGTTCATTAACTGGCTTCTCGCGTATCTGTTTTTGTGTTCGCTTTTTTAATTACAGCTGAATACGAGCTTTTACCATTATATAATCACTGCATCTAATCTTGCCAACTACTTCTACATCCTGTACAATGTCTGAGTGTGCACACAGAATCAAGGGAATTTCATTTTTAGTTTTGCCATTAGGACTTCGCCACGTCCACTTACGGTTAGCCCGTTTTATGAATAAAGTATTCATAACTCGTAAATAATTACATTCTGCGAACTCTACTAATAACTCCTCCTTTCTATTTCTAGAGCCACTGCCATATTCCCCCCCCCCCCCCCCCGGCATGGTCTCCGGCCTGTTTCTTGCCTACTTTGGCATTAAAGTTGCCCATAAAAATTGTATTCTGTGTCTTTGCTTTATTATTAAAAGTGAAAATTTCAGAAGCGTGTCATGATGACCCATCGGCAGGTCACTTGGGCATTAGTGGGACATTGGCAAGAATCCGGCAGAGATATTACTGACCGAAATTGATGCATTCAGTACAGCACTATGTCAGATTATGCCGAGAATGCCAAAGACGCAAAGTACGCAAAAACGCAAAGGCTGGCACGAGGGTGCACCCACTTGCCAGCCTCTGCGGCAATACGTGGCGCCCCTATTTCTATGACGAGATGTCGACGGGGCGCTGGGTAGTTAAGGCTTAAACTTCTTAAAAAAGCTCTTTTTCTTCCACACCAAACCACCAGAGCCAGGAGGCGCCATCTGGTCGGGAACAATGCGTTAATAAAAGGAAGGATACACAGACCGCAGACATCCTAAAGTTGAAAAGGTGAGAGGGGAGATAGATGGAGGGGGAAGGGGAAAGAAGAGTGAAAGGGGCGCCCGGGAGAGTCCACCTTATATTCTCCTTTTCTTTTCTACTTTTTTTGTTTTTTCTTTTTTTCCTCTTTCTCTCTTTCACCATTTGATACCAAGATTGTATAAAGCTGAGCACCTACGAACTGTACCCTCAATCCTGATGAAGGCCAGACTATAGGCCGAAACGTCGAAGTAAGCCTCGTTGTGACCTCTCACAGAGGATCTACTTGATTATATATATATATATAAGGGAAAGAAGTGTATACCTAAGGGCTCGTTTTACCGTGTTTTAACACAATAATAATGAGAACTAACAGACAGTATTGCCAAGGAATGTACAGGGG